>NW_027370848.1:0-32781 GCF_046119375.1 Phyllobates terribilis
TTGAATGAAAGGAGCTGGCATCTCACTCTCTTTGAATCTTCTTTATCATGCTAGGATTAACAGGAAAAAGCAAAAAATTTCAGAATTGCACCTTGCAATGTGGAGATATTACTGTTTGTGCATTTACAATATTCATTGATTTTTGCCATTGAAAAACATGTTTTTCATATACCAGAAATGTTTGAAGCTACTGACTGAATGAAAGGAGCTGGCATCTCACTCTCTTTGAATCTTCTTTATCATGCTAGGATTAGCAGGAAAAAGCAAAAAATTTCAGAATTGCACTTTGCAATGTGGAGATATTACTGTTTGTGCATTTACAATATTCATTGATTTTTGCCATTGAAAAACATGTTTTTCATATACCAGAAATGTTTGAAGCTACTGACTGAATGAAAGGAGCTGGCATCTCACTCTCTTTGAATCTTCTTTATCATGCTAGGATTAAGAGGAAAAAGCTAAAAATTTCAGAATTGCACCGTGCAATGTGGAGATATTACTGTTTGTGCATTTACAATATTCATTGATTTTTGCCATTGAAAAACGTTTTTCATATACCAGAAATGTTTGAAGCTACTGACTGAATAAAAGGAGCTGGCATCTCACTCTCTTTGAATCTTCTTTATCATGCTAGGATTAGCAGGAAAAAGCAAAAAATTTCAGAATTGCACCTTGCAATGTGGAGATATTACTGTTTGTGCATTTACAATATTCATTGATTTTTGCCATTGAAAAACATGTTTTTCATATACCAGAAATGTTTGAAGCTACTGACTGAATGAAAGGAGCTGGCATCTCACTCTCTTTGAATCTTCTTTATCATGCTAGGATTAACAGGAAAAAGCTAAAAATTTCAGAATTGCACCGTGCAATGTGGAGATATTACTGTTTGTGCATTTACAATATTCATTGATTTTTGCCATTGAAAAACATGTTTTTCATATACCAGAAATGTTTGAAGCTACTGACTGAATGAAAGGAGCTGGCATCTCACTCTCTTTGAATCTTCTTTATCATGCTAGGATTAACAGGAAAAGCTAAAAATTTCAGAATTGCACCGTGCAATGTGGAGATATTACTGTTTGTGCATTTACAATATTCATTGATTTTTGCCATTGAAAAACATGTTTTTCATATACCAGAAATGTTTGAAGCTACTGACTGAATGAAAGGAGCTGGCATCTCACTCTCTTTGAATCTTCTTTATCATGCTAGGATTAGCAGGAAAAAGCTAAAAATTTCAGAATTGCACCGTGCAATGTGGAGATATTACTGTTTGTGCATTTACAATATTCATTGATTTTTGCCATTGAAAAACATGTTTTTCATATACCAGAAATGTTTGAAGCTACTGACTGAATGAAAGGAGCTGGCATCTCACTCTCTTTGAATCTTCTTTATCATGCTAGGATTAGCAGGAAAAAGCAAAAAATTTCAGAATTGCACCTTGCAATGCGGAGATATTACTGTTTGTGCATTTACAATATTCATTGATTTTTGCCATTGAAAAACATGTTTTTCATATACCAGAAATGTTTGAAGCTACTGATTGAATGAAAGGAGCTGGCATCTCACTCTCTTTGAATCTTCTTTATCATGCTAGGATTAACAGGAAAAAGCAAAAAATTTCAGAATTGCACCTTGCAATGTGGAGATATTACTGTTTGTGCATTTACAATATTCATTGATTTTTGCCATTGAAAAACATGTTTTTCATATACCAGAAATGTTTGAAGCTACTGACTGAATGAAAGGAGCTGGCATCTCACTCTCTTTGAATCTTCTTTATCATGCTAGGATTAGCAGGAAAAAGCAAAAAATTTCAGAATTGCACTTTGCAATGTGGAGATATTACTGTTTGTGCATTTACAATATTCATTGATTTTTGCCATTGAAAAACGTTTTTCATATACCAGAAATGTTTGAAGCTACTGACTGAATAAAAGGAGCTGGCATCTCACTCTCTTTGAATCTTCTTTATCATGCTAGGATTAGCAGGAAAAAGCAAAAAATTTCAGAATTGCACCTTGCAATGTGGAGATATTACTGTTTGTGCATTTACAATATTCATTGATTTTTGCCATTGAAAAACATGTTTTTCATATACCAGAAATGTTTGAAGCTACTGACTGAATGAAAGGAGCTGGCATCTCACTCTCTTTGAATCTTCTTTATCATGCTAGGATTAACAGGAAAAAGCAAAAAATTTCAGAATTGCACCTTGCAATGTGGAGATATTACTGTTTGTGCATTTACAATATTCATTGATTTTTGCCATTGAAAAACATGTTTTTCATATACCAGAAATGTTTGAAGCTACTGACTGAATGAAAGGAGCTGGCATCTCACTCTCTTTGAATCTTCTTTATCATGCTAGGATTAACAGGAAAAAGCTAAAAATTTCAGAATTGCACCGTGCAATGTGGAGATATTACTGTTTGTGCATTTACAATATTCATTGATTTTTGCCATTGAAAAACATGTTTTTCATATACCAGAAATGTTTGAAGCTACTGACTGAATGAAAGGAGCTGGCATCTCACTCTCTTTGAATCTTCTTTATCATGCTAGGATTAACAGGAAAAAGCTAAAAATTTCAGAATTGCACCGTGCAATGTGGAGATATTACTGTTTGTGCATTTACAATATTCATTGATTTTTGCCATTGAAAAACATGTTTTTCATATACCAGAAATGTTTGAAGCTACTGACTGAATGAAAGGAGCTGGCATCTCACTCTCTTTGAATCTTCTTTATCATGCTAGGATTAACAGGAAAAGCTAAAAATTTCAGAATTGCACCGTGCAATGTGGAGATATTACTGTTTGTGCATTTACAATATTCATTGATTTTTGCCATTGAAAAACATGTTTTTCATATACCAGAAATGTTTGAAGCTACTGACTGAATGAAAGGAGCTGGCATCTCACTCTCTTTGAATCTTCTTTATCATGCTAGGATTAGCAGGAAAAAGCTAAAAATTTCAGAATTGCACCGTGCAATGTGGAGATATTACTGTTTGTGCATTTACAATATTCATTGATTTTTGCCATTGAAAAACATGTTTTTCATATACCAGAAATGTTTGAAGCTACTGACTGAATGAAAGGAGCTGGCATCTCACTCTCTTTGAATCTTCTTTATCATGCTAGGATTAGCAGGAAAAAGCAAAAAATTTCAGAATTGCACCTTGCAATGCGGAGATATTACTGTTTGTGCATTTACAATATTCATTGATTTTTGCCATTGAAAAACATGTTTTTCATATACCAGAAATGTTTGAAGCTACTGATTGAATGAAAGGAGCTGGCATCTCACTCTCTTTGAATCTTCTTTATCATGCTAGGATTAACAGGAAAAAGCAAAAAATTTCAGAATTGCACCTTGCAATGTGGAGATATTACTGTTTGTGCATTTACAATATTCATTGATTTTTGCCATTGAAAAACATGTTTTTCATATACCAGAAATGTTTGAAGCTACTGACTGAATGAAAGGAGCTGGCATCTCACTCTCTTTGAATCTTCTTTATCATGCTAGGATTAGCAGGAAAAAGCAAAAAATTTCAGAATTGCACTTTGCAATGTGGAGATATTACTGTTTGTGCATTTACAATATTCATTGATTTTTGCCATTGAAAAACGTTTTTCATATACCAGAAATGTTTGAAGCTACTGACTGAATAAAAGGAGCTGGCATCTCACTCTCTTTGAATCTTCTTTATCATGCTAGGATTAGCAGGAAAAAGCAAAAAATTTCAGAATTGCACCTTGCAATGTGGAGATATTACTGTTTGTGCATTTACAATATTCATTGATTTTTGCCATTGAAAAACATGTTTTTCATATACCAGAAATGTTTGAAGCTACTGACTGAATGAAAGGAGCTGGCATCTCACTCTCTTTGAATCTTCTTTATCATGCTAGGATTAACAGGAAAAAGCAAAAAATTTCAGAATTGCACCTTGCAATGTGGAGATATTACTGTTTGTGCATTTACAATATTCATTGATTTTTGCCATTGAAAAACATGTTTTTCATATACCAGAAATGTTTGAAGCTACTGACTGAATGAAAGGAGCTGGCATCTCACTCTCTTTGAATCTTCTTTATCATGCTAGGATTAACAGGAAAAAGCTAAAAATTTCAGAATTGCACCGTGCAATGTGGAGATATTACTGTTTGTGCATTTACAATATTCATTGATTTTTGCCATTGAAAAACATGTTTTTCATATACCAGAAATGTTTGAAGCTACTGACTGAATGAAAGGAGCTGGCATCTCACTCTCTTTGAATCTTCTTTATCATGCTAGGATTAACAGGAAAAAGCTAAAAATTTCAGAATTGCACCGTGCAATGTGGAGATATTACTGTTTGTGCATTTACAATATTCATTGATTTTTGCCATTGAAAAACATGTTTTTCATATACCAGAAATGTTTGAAGCTACTGACTGAATGAAAGGAGCTGGCATCTCACTCTCTTTGAATCTTCTTTATCATGCTAGGATTAGCAGGAAAAAGCTAAAAATTTCAGAATTGCACCGTGCAATGTGGAGATATTACTGTTTGTGCATTTACAATATTCATTGATTTTTGCCATTGAAAAACATGTTTTTCATATACCAGAAATGTTTGAAGCTACTGACTGAATGAAAGGAGCTGGCATCTCACTCTCTTTGAATCTTCTTTATCATGCTAGGATTAGCAGGAAAAAGCAAAAAATTTCAGAATTGCACCTTGCAATGCGGAGATATTACTGTTTGTGCATTTACAATATTCATTGATTTTTGCCATTGAAAAACATGTTTTTCATATACCAGAAATGTTTGAAGCTACTGATTGAATGAAAGGAGCTGGCATCTCACTCTCTTTGAATCTTCTTTATCATGCTAGGATTAACAGGAAAAAGCAAAAAATTTCAGAATTGCACCTTGCAATGTGGAGATATTACTGTTTGTGCATTTACAATATTCATTGATTTTTGCCATTGAAAAACATGTTTTTCATATACCAGAAATGTTTGAAGCTACTGACTGAATGAAAGGAGCTGGCATCTCACTCTCTTTGAATCTTCTTTATCATGCTAGGATTAGCAGGAAAAAGCAAAAAATTTCAGAATTGCACCTTGCAATGCGGAGATATTACTGTTTGTGCATTTACAATATTCATTGATTTTTGCCATTGAAAAACGTTTTTCATATACCAGAAATGTTTGAAGCTACTGACTGAATGAAAGGAGCTGGCATCTCACTCTCTTTGAATCTTCTTTATCATGCTAGGATTAACAGGAAAAAGCAAAAAATTTCAGAATTGCACCTTGCAATGTGGAGATATTACTGTTTGTGCATTTACAATATTCATTGATTTTTGCCATTGAAAAACGTTTTTCATATACCAGAAATGTTTGAAGCTACTGACTGAATGAAAGGAGCTGGCATCTCACTCTCTTTGAATCTTCTTTATCATGCTAGGATTAGCAGGAAAAAGCAAAAAATTTCAGAATTGCACCTTGCAATGTGGAGATATTACTGTTTGTGCATTTACAATATTCATTGATTTTTGCCATTGAAAAACATGTTTTTCATATACCAGAAATGTTTGAAGCTACTGACTGAATGAAAGGAGCTGGCATCTCACTCTCTTTGAATCTTCTTTATCATGCTAGGATTAACAGGAAAAAGCAAAAAATTTCAGAATTGCACCTTGCAATGTGGAGATATTACTGTTTGTGCATTTACAATATTCATTGATTTTTGCCATTGAAAAACGTTTTTCTAACAGGAAAAAGCTAAAAATTTCAGAATTGCACCGTGCAATGTGGAGATATTACTGTTTGTGCATTTACAATATTCATTGATTTTTGCCATTGAAAAACGTTTTTCATATACCAGAAATGTTTGAAGCTACTGACTGAATAAAAGGAGCTGGCATCTCACTCTCTTTGAATCTTCTTTATCATGCTAGGATTAGCAGGAAAAAGCAAAAAATTTCAGAATTGCACCTTGCAATGTGGAGATATTACTGTTTGTGCATTTACAATATTCATTGATTTTTGCCATTGAAAAACATGTTTTTCATATACCAGAAATGTTTGAAGCTACTGACTGAATGAAAGGAGCTGGCATCTCACTCTCTTTGTTTTACCATATTTTTTTATTTTTAATAAACAATTTAACAGGGGAATAACACACGTAGCATAAAAGTAGTGACAAAAGAATATTCATAATAAGGGAAAAATTCTGAGGGAAGGGAAAGGGAAAGGGAACAAACAGGAATGGATAATCAGGAAAGATGGGAGAAATTTGTTCGTCAAATAATATATACGATAATACAGAAATTTGAACACTTTAAACACACATTACTATCATTAGCAAAAATTAAACATATTAATGAGCTAAACACGACACACATTAAGATGTTCCAGCGTTATGAGGGGGTTGAGGGAATTTAGTGAGCCAAATATCCCACTTCCTAGAAAATTTAAGTAAATTATTGTTGATAAGGGCAAATCTTAGTTCAAATATTCTATGGAGATTCATCTTATCAACTAAGTCCTCCAAAGTGGGGACATGTGACTTTCTCCAATAAAAAGCCAATGCGTTCTTACACACTGAAAATAAGTGAATCACCAAAGATCTTTCAAACGACTTGAGAATCTCTTATTGGGACTGTTTAGGCCTCTTACATTGTGGGTGATGATCTTGATAGGCATAGGTAAATTAATAATTAAAGTAAGTCAAAAGGAGAGGGGTCAGTTGGTCCAACAAATTCCCAAAAAATAAAAATCAACCAACAATCAAAGCTGGAATACAATATCTCTAATATTAATTCAAAGATAGTAATAACAATAACCAAATATTCCGAGAAAAAGGAAAAAAAAAAAAAACGAATCAAAAATCTCCTGAGGGAACCTTCACCGAAAAGGTTCTCCCTCAGATTGGGGGGAAAAATAATGTGGACAAACCATGAAGGCCAAATATAAAGAAGAATGATAAATTTATTATAGCATGTTAGGTGAGGTGATAAAATGAGATTATTTTTAAAGAGGGCTCCCGAGGGAGTAGTGTTTATCATTTCAGCGGTGGGGTGCCTTTGTAACTTTGTAGGGAATGTCTTTTATAAAATCAAAAAATTTAGGGCCTTCATCAGGATCTGTAAGAGTGAATGTTTTCCGGTTAAAGAAAATCAGCAACTTTACTGGAAAGCCCCACCTATATGGGATATTCATATCCCTCAGTCTATCTGTGGTCAATTTGTATGACCTTCTTGCATCCATGGTTTCTTTGGAAAAATCGGAGAAAATTTTTAGGTGCGAGAAAGGCTCTGGAAAAGTCCTATTTTCCCTGATATAATTCAAGATTCTCTCTTTGGTCGAGAAAAAATGTAACCTAACTATTACATCCCTAGGAAGATCCGAGGAGATGGAGGTCGGACGAAATAGGCGATGGGCCCTATCGATGATAAGATCCTGCTCAGAGAGGGATGGGATTGTCTTGTGAAATAAGTCTTTGACAAAAGCCAAGACATCTGAGGGAGAAACATCCTCAGATATGCCTCTAATTTTCAAATTATTTCTCCTACTCCTATCCTCCAAATCCGCAACTTTTAATCTGAGTCTTTTAAGTTCTGATTTAATTTCTAGATTATCAGAAGAGACAGATTCTATCTTACTCTCCACCGTTTCAAGTCTTTTAGTGTTTTGCTCTAATTTAACTCCAAAAGCTTCCAAAGTAGATTTCATGGTGTCTACCTGTTTCTCGAAGCCCAGTTTCATATTTCTGTCAATCGTCTTTAAAAGATTGTCCAGATATAAACCAAGGTCGGTATTTCCCAAATCTTGAGAAATGGTCATTTTGACCGGGACACTAGGAGTAGGATCTGAGGACGAAGGGGAAAAGTCCCTTTTAGCACGTCTCTTATCTGGACTGGGATTGGGAGATGTGTCCGAGGATTCTTCATCCGAGCTCGAGGCCAGTGAAGAATATTTGTTGCTCCATTCTCCTGGGTCCCTTCTCTTTGATGAGATGGAAATATCCATCTTTTCCACTTTTTTTTCCTTAACTACGGTAGAAGGGGCAGGTTTAGCATCAGGAATTCTCTGTGGTTTTGGAGATAATATAGTTTTAGAAGATTCCTTGGTGGGAGAGCTTACTTTAGAACTCTGTCTGTCTTCCAGATTTCTATGAGGAGATCTGGACTTAAGAGGACTAATAGTATTGACAGCATCTTCTGATGGGTTTGAAAATGAAAAGCGTTTAGAGGACTTCGCTTTTACCGCGCTAGATTTAAGGGGAGCTTCCAATGACTTTTGGGTATTTTTTTTATTAGCCGCCATTATAAAATATCAGACCTATAAGTATATATATATAGAAAAATATTAAAATGGCACTAGAAATAATTGACCTGAAGAGTGGACAAAAGACTTTAGAGTTGCAAAATAACTAGGAACAATGACTAGAAGAAATTTGCATAAACAAATATTATTCCGACAAGAGGCAAACAATACTCTTAAAAACTGCGAAGCTATGTACCCCCTAGAATGCAATCCTTTAAATGCAAATCACAGTCAAAAGTATCAAAAGAAATAATGAAAATTGACCTGAGGGATAAAAATAAAGGCACATATAGTTGTCAACAGAAAACTAATTATTATAGAGATCAGCAGTTCTGTAGAATTCCATGAGCACCAACTGTAATATATATATCAGGTAGCGTGGTCACAAAATATATATATGAAGGCAGTAACAGTTCCACTTAACCCTCCTCTCCCCCTCAGAGTCAAACTCCGTGTTCAGGTTGCTGTCACACCATATATTGGCTGATAGACCGCTTTATATGTACTGATATAAAATCAGTACCTTGGACAGCGGAGCAGAGCGGCACTTCAGCAGTTCAGCAGGGGGCGGGAGATTTAAATGTTGCAGCAGGAGATAGATGCCGGTATCAGGTGGGATCACAGCAGCGCTGCAATAGGAGGGGGCATACAGTCAATGGGAGTCAGTGGGGACCCCACACCAGAGGCACACAGGTGGCAGAGCGGCGCAGCGGGCAGAAGATGGAGGCGAGCCGTGAATGTCGGCGGTGCCTGTCAGCTGGGAGCCGGGAGAATCAGACAGTCCCGCAGTCAAAAGAGGGGGGCACCGCCACCAAGGGAACAGCCCCGGGATCCTCAGACACAGCTTAGGCAGCAGAGCTGAGCGGCGTTGTAATAGGAGGCAGGGGTGATTTGAATGTGCCGGCTGTGTATGCGTGTCAAGTCAGCTGGAGCACAGTGATACTATTGCAGGAGTAGAGGGGCAGTCTGAGTGAGCCTGCAGGGCTTAAATACCGGGGGCATATAAAGCTCAGTGGTGTTTCAGCAGGGGGAGGTAGATCACAGGGTCTGCAGGAGACAGTCACCGGAGGAGTTAATCAGCAGAGCGGCACATCTAAGGATGGACAATGCGGACTGTGGGCACTGTCAGCTCCTATCAGTTGGAGCTGAGAGGAGCGGAGCGGCCCCTCTGCTAAGGAGGGGGAAACCTCCGTCGCTATGGCAACCTCAGGGACGCGGTGGGGCGGGCCGAAGACACCGGCAGTGCCCGACAATGGGAGAGAGCAGTAAGCAGAACGGCTTCAGTACAGAGGAGGGGGCACCGCTATCAAGGGAACAGCCCGGCGGCAGCCGCACAGAGGAGGAGAGAGCCGCGACACAGACACTGACGGTGCCTGTCAGCTGAAGGAAGAGGGGACACCGCTGCCACCAGAGCAGCCTCGGAATCGCGGACAACAGACCCACGGAAACGGTAAGAGCCCTGGTGTTAGCCAGGGCTCATCTAACCTTGATGGCTTGGTGTGTACCGTCCCGCTCCGCCTCTTGATCTTCGTGTCGCTCAGCCTTGGGATCTCGGACTTCAGTTGGTAACAGGAGTCTTGTCCTCAGGGTCCGGTGGAAGTGTGGATACTTGGTCCGGGGGTGCAGCGTCGCTTCTCTATGTAGTGGAGTCTTGCGGGTCCGGTCTGGTCCTCTGTGGGGTCACGTCAGCTGGATGTTGGATGAAGTTGTCAGGTGGCCGCCGGTACTTTAAAACAGAGGGGGTCTCCTGGTTTTATTGGGGGGTTGTTTAATAGAGCCCGGACTCTGTCTGTAATATCACACTGTCACTCAAATACTCCTGGGACCGCGGTCTTCCCTGCACAGCGCCGGCCGGTATTTTCAGTTTAATAGTTCTATCACCGGTCGCAGCTGGTAATGGGGTGACTAGCAGGCAGGGACAGCTTGCAGGCTGAGGATCTGGTTCAGGGAGGCCGCTTTCGGGGTGCAGGATCCCGTGGGACTATTTAGAACTCAGTCTTTGTTTCTTCCCAGCACAGGCTGCAGAAGCTGGCTTACAGAGTTGGTTTGTCCCGCAGCAGAGCCGCGCGACTCGCCGGCAGAATGAATGAAAGGAGCCTGTCAGCACGGGGGTCAATTCCAGGGCTCGACTGTATCCCCCCACAGCTTCAAGGTAGGTTTCTGGTTATTTTCAGAGAACCTCTTACCTGATAGGAGAGGTTTGTTGGTAGTGTCTGAAGATTGATCTCCCTCAGTGGGGCCTTTCCCGGAGTCGGGACAGAATAGTCTTTCTCTGCATGCAGGGATCAGCTGATCCACGGAGCTCCGTGCCGCCGGCTTCAAAGTATAAATCCTATGCAATCCACCAAGTAACACCCGATGAACGGTGTTCTGAGGCCCGGAGGTAGGGAGTGGTGAGGGTCCCTTTGCAGAGACACACAGACCTGCAAGCCTGCAGGACTATGTCACAATACCCACGACTGGAATGAAATCAAGGACGCACCTCACTGCTTCCAAATGAAATATCTCCTGGAATAACGGGTCAGGGAGAGTCTTTTTAGTATCCAGATGATCCTTAGGCTTTAAGAAGTTTGTCCATGCCAAAATTAAATGAATAAATCCTCTTAAGTTGCTTTTATCGTCGCTTTGTAGTTTTAGCCCTCATGGAGCTCAGACCTATGCTGCCATCCTGGTCTGAGCCTAAGCCACGCCCCCCCATCTCACTCTCTTTGAATCTTCTTTATCATGCTAGGATTAACAGGAAAAAGCAAAAAATTTCAGAATTGCACCTTGCAATGTGGAGATATTACTGTTTGTGCATTTACAATATTCATTGATTTTTGCCATTGAAAAACATGTTTTTCATATACCAGAAATGTTTGAAGCTACTGACTGAATGAAAGGAGCTGGCATCTCACTCTCTTTGAATCTTCTTTATCATGCTAGGATTAACAGGAAAAAGCTAAAAATTTCAGAATTGCACCGTGCAATGTGGAGATATTACTGTTTGTGCATTTACAATATTCATTGATTTTTGCCATTGAAAAACATGTTTTTCATATACCAGAAATGTTTGAAGCTACTGACTGAATGAAAGGAGCTGGCATCTCACTCTCTTTGAATCTTCTTTATCATGCTAGGATTAACAGGAAAAAGCTAAAAATTTCAGAATTGCACCGTGCAATGTGGAGATATTACTGTTTGTGCATTTACAATATTCATTGATTTTTGCCATTGAAAAACATGTTTTTCATATACCAGAAATGTTTGAAGCTACTGACTGAATGAAAGGAGCTGGCATCTCACTCTCTTTGAATCTTCTTTATCATGCTAGGATTAGCAGGAAAAAGCTAAAAATTTCAGAATTGCACCGTGCAATGTGGAGATAATACTGTTTGTGCATTTACAATATTCATTGATTTTTGCCATTGAAAAACATGTTTTTCATATACCAGAAATGTTTGAAGCTACTGACTGAATGAAAGGAGCTGGCATCTCACTCTCTTTGAATCTTCTTTATCATGCTAGGATTAGCAGGAAAAAGCAAAAAATTTCAGAATTGCACCTTGCAATGCGGAGATATTACTGTTTGTGCATTTACAATATTCATTGATTTTTGCCATTGAAAAACATGTTTTTCATATACCAGAAATGTTTGAAGCTACTGATTGAATGAAAGGAGCTGGCATCTCACTCTCTTTGAATCTTCTTTATCATGCTAGGATTAACAGGAAAAAGCAAAAAATTTCAGAATTGCACCTTGCAATGTGGAGATATTACTGTTTGTGCATTTACAATATTCATTGATTTTTGCCATTGAAAAACATGTTTTTGATATACCAGAAATGTTTGAAGCTACTGACTGAATGAAAGGAGCTGGCATCTCACTCTCTTTGAATCTTCTTTATCATGCTAGGATTAACAGGAAAAAGCTACAAATTTCAGAATTGCACCGTGCAATGTGGAGATATTACTGTTTGTGCATTTACAATATTCATTGATTTTTGCCATTGAAAAACATGGTTTTCATATACCAGAAATGTTTGAAGCTACTGACTGAATGAAAGGAGCTGGCATCTCACTCTCTTTGAATCTTCTTTATCATGCTAGGATTAGCAGGAAAAAGCAAAAAATTTCAGAATTGCACCTTGCAATGTGGAGATATTACTGTTTGTGCATTTACAATATTCATTGATTTTTGCCATTGAAAAACATGTTTTTCATATACCAGAAATGTTTGAAGCTACTGACTGAATGAAAGGAGCTGGCATCTCACTCTCTTTGAATCTTCTTTATCATGCTAGGATTAACAGGAAAAAGCTAAAAATTTCAGAATTGCACCGTGCAATGTGGAGATATTACTGTTTGTGCATTTACAATATTCATTGATTTTTGCCATTGAAAAACATGTTTTTCATATACCAGAAATGTTTGAAGCTACTGACTGAATGAAAGGAGCTGGCATCTCACTCTCTTTGAATCTTCTTTATCATGCTAGGATTAACAGGAAAAAGCAAAAAATTTCAGAATTGCACCTTGCAATGTGGAGATATTACTGTTTGTGCATTTACAATATTCATTGATTTTTGCCATTGAAAAACATGTTTTTCATATACCAGAAATGTTTGAAGCTACTGACTGAATGAAAGGAGCTGGCATCTCACTCTCTTTGAATCTTCTTTATCATGCTAGGATTAACAGGAAAAAGCTAAAAATTTCAGAATTGCACCGTGCAATGTGGAGATATTACTGTTTGTGCATTTACAATATTCATTGATTTTTGCCATTGAAAAACATGTTTTTCATATACCAGAAATGTTTGAAGCTACTGACTGAATGAAAGGAGCTGGCATCTCACTCTCTTTGAATCTTCTTTATCATGCTAGGATTAGCAGGAAAAAGCAAAAAATTTCAGAATTGCACCTTGCAATGTGGAGATATTACTGTTTGTGCATTTACAATATTCATTGATTTTTGCCATTGAAAAACATGTTTTTCATATACCAGAAATGTTTGAAGCTACTGACTGAATGAAAGGAGCTGGCATCTCACTCTCTTTGAATCTTCTTTATCATGCTAGGATTAACAGGAAAAATCTAAAAATTTCAGAATTGCACCGTGCAATGTGGAGATATTACTGTTTGTGCTTTTACAATATTCATTGATTTTTGCCATTGAAAAACATGTTTTTCATATACCAGAAATGTTTGAAGCTACTGACTGAATGAAAGGAGCTGGCATCTCACTCTCTTTGAATCTTCTTTATCATGCTAGGATTAGCAGGAAAAAGCAAAAAATTTCAGAATTGCACTTTGCAATGTGGAGATATTACTGTTTGTGCATTTACAATATTCATTGATTTTTGCCATTGAAAAACATGTTTTTCATATACCAGAAATGTTTGAAGCTACTGACTGAATGAAAGGAGCTGGCATCTCACTCTCTTTGAATCTTCTTTATCATGCTAGGATTAACAGGAAAAAGCTAAAAATTTCAGAATTGCACCGTGCAATGTGGAGATATTACTGTTTGTGCTTTTACAATATTCATTGATTTTTGCCATTGAAAAACATGTTTTTCATATACCAGAAATGTTTGAAGCTACTGACTGAATGAAAGGAGCTGGCATCTCACTCTCTTTGAATCTTCTTTATCATGCTAGGATTAGCAGGAAAAAGCAAAAAATTTCAGAATTGCACTTTGCAATGTGGAGATATTACTGTTTGTGCATTTACAATATTCATTGATTTTTGCCATTGAAAAACATGTTTTTCATATACCAGAAATGTTTGAAGCTACTGATTGAATGAAAGGAGCTGGCATCTCACTCTCTTTGAATCTTCTTTATCATGCTAGGATTAACAGGAAAAAGCAAAAAATTTCAGAATTGCACCTTGCAATGTGGAGATATTACTGTTTGTGCATTTACAATATTCATTGATTTTTGCCATTGAAAAACATGTTTTTGATATACCAGAAATGTTTGAAGCTACTGACTGAATGAAAGGAGCTGGCATCTCACTCTCTTTGAATCTTCTTTATCATGCTAGGATTAACAGGAAAAAGCTACAAATTTCAGAATTGCACCGTGCAATGTGGAGATATTACTGTTTGTGCATTTACAATATTCATTGATTTTTGCCATTGAAAAACATGGTTTTCATATACCAGAAATGTTTGAAGCTACTGACTGAATGAAAGGAGCTGGCATCTCACTCTCTTTGAATCTTCTTTATCATGCTAGGATTAGCAGGAAAAAGCAAAAAATTTCAGAATTGCACCTTGCAATGTGGAGATATTACTGTTTGTGCATTTACAATATTCATTGATTTTTGCCATTGAAAAACATGTTTTTCATATACCAGAAATGTTTGAAGCTACTGACTGAATGAAAGGAGCTGGCATCTCACTCTCTTTGAATCTTCTTTATCATGCTAGGATTAACAGGAAAAAGCTAAAAATTTCAGAATTGCACCGTGCAATGTGGAGATATTACTGTTTGTGCATTTACAATATTCATTGATTTTTGCCATTGAAAAACATGTTTTTCATATACCAGAAATGTTTGAAGCTACTGACTGAATGAAAGGAGCTGGCATCTCACTCTCTTTGAATCTTCTTTATCATGCTAGGATTAACAGGAAAAAGCAAAAAATTTCAGAATTGCACCTTGCAATGTGGAGATATTACTGTTTGTGCATTTACAATATTCATTGATTTTTGCCATTGAAAAACATGTTTTTCATATACCAGAAATGTTTGAAGCTACTGACTGAATGAAAGGAGCTGGCATCTCACTCTCTTTGAATCTTTATCATGCTAGGATTAACAGGAAAAAGCTAAAAATTTCAGAATTGCACCGTGCAATGTGGAGATATTACTGTTTGTGCATTTACAATATTCATTGATTTTTGCCATTGAAAAACATGTTTTTCATATACCAGAAATGTTTGAAGCTACTGACTGAATGAAAGGAGCTGGCATCTCACTCTCTTTGAATCTTCTTTATCATGCTAGGATTAGCAGGAAAAAGCAAAAAATTTCAGAATTGCACCTTGCAATGTGGAGATATTACTGTTTGTGCATTTACAATATTCATTGATTTTTGCCATTGAAAAACATGTTTTTCATATACCAGAAATGTTTGAAGCTACTGACTGAATGAAAGGAGCTGGCATCTCACTCTCTTTGAATCTTCTTTATCATGCTAGGATTAACAGGAAAAATCTAAAAATTTCAGAATTGCACCGTGCAATGTGGAGATATTACTGTTTGTGCTTTTACAATATTCATTGATTTTTGCCATTGAAAAACATGTTTTTCATATACCAGAAATGTTTGAAGCTACTGACTGAATGAAAGGAGCTGGCATCTCACTCTCTTTGAATCTTCTTTATCATGCTAGGATTAGCAGGAAAAAGCAAAAAATTTCAGAATTGCACTTTGCAATGTGGAGATATTACTGTTTGTGCATTTACAATATTCATTGATTTTTGCCATTGAAAAACATGTTTTTCACATACCAGAAATGTTTGAAGCTACTGACTGAATGAAAGGAGCTGGCATCTCACTCTCTTTGAATCTTCTTTATCATGCTAGGATTAACAGGAAAAATCTAAAAATTTCAGAATTGCACCGTGCAATGTGGAGATATTACTGTTTGTGCTTTTACAATATTCATTGATTTTTGCCATTGAAAAACATGTTTTTCATATACCAGAAATGTTTGAAGCTACTGACTGAATGAAAGGAGCTGGCATCTCACTCTCTTTGAATCTTCTTTATCATGCTAGGATTAGCAGGAAAAAGCAAAAAATTTCAGAATTGCACTTTGCAATGTGGAGATATTACTGTTTGTGCATTTACAATATTCATTGATTTTTGCCATTGAAAAACATGTTTTTCATATACCAGAAATGTTTGAAGCTACTGACTGAATGAAAGGAGCTGGCATCTCACTCTCTTTGAATCTTCTTTATCATGCTAGGATTAACAGGAAAAAGCTAAAAATTTCAGAATTGCACCGTGCAATGTGGAGATATTACTGTTTGTGCTTTTACAATATTCATTGATTTTTGCCATTGAAAAACATGTTTTTCATATACCAGAAATGTTTGAAGCTACTGACTGAATGAAAGGAGCTGGCATCTCACTCTCTTTGAATCTTCTTTATCATGCTAGGATTAGCAGGAAAAAGCAAAAAATTTCAGAATTGCACTTTGCAATGTGGAGATATTACTGTTTGTGCATTTACAATATTCATTGATTTTTGCCATTGAAAAACGTTTTTCATATACCAGAAATGTTTGAAGCTACTGACTGAATAAAAGGAGCTGGCATCTCACTCTCTTTGAATCTTCTTTATCATGCTAGGATTAGCAGGAAAAAGCAAAAAATTTCAGAATTGCACCTTGCAATGTGGAGATATTACTGTTTGTGCATTTACAATATTCATTGATTTTTGCCATTGAAAAACATGTTTTTCATATACCAGAAATGTTTGAAGCTACTGACTGAATGAAAGGAGCTGGCATCTCACTCTCTTTGAATCTTCTTTATCATGCTAGGATTAACAGGAAAAAGCTAAAAATTTCAGAATTGCACCGTGCAATGTGGAGATATTACTGTTTGTGCATTTACAATATTCATTGATTTTTGCCATTGAAAAACATGTTTTTCATATACCAGAAATGTTTGAAGCTACTGACTGAATGAAAGGAGCTGGCATCTCACTCTCTTTGAATCTTCTTTATCATGCTAGGATTAACAGGAAAAAGCTAAAAATTTCAGAATTGCACCGTGCAATGTGGAGATATTACTGTTTGTGCATTTACAATATTCATTGATTTTTGCCATTGAAAAACATGTTTTTCATATACCAGAAATGTTTGAAGCTACTGACTGAATGAAAGGAGCTGGCATCTCACTCTCTTTGAATCTTCTTTATCATGCTAGGATTAGCAGGAAAAAGCTAAAAATTTCAGAATTGCACCGTGCAATGTGGAGATATTACTGTTTGTGCATTTACAATATTCATTGATTTTTGCCATTGAAAAACATGTTTTTCATATACCAGAAATGTTTGAAGCTACTGACTGAATGAAAGGAGCTGGCATCTCACTCTCTTTGAATCTTCTTTATCATGCTAGGATTAGCAGGAAAAAGCAAAAAATTTCAGAATTGCACCTTGCAATGCGGAGATATTACTGTTTGTGCATTTACAATATTCATTGATTTTTGCCATTGAAAAACATGTTTTTCATATACCAGAAATGTTTGAAGCTACTGATTGAATGAAAGGAGCTGGCATCTCACTCTCTTTGAATCTTCTTTATCATGCTAGGATTAACAGGAAAAAGCAAAAAATTTCAGAATTGCACCTTGCAATGTGGAGATATTACTGTTTGTGCATTTACAATATTCATTGATTTTTGCCATTGAAAAACATGTTTTTCATATACCAGAAATGTTTGAAGCTACTGACTGAATGAAAGGAGCTGGCATCTCACTCTCTTTGAATCTTCTTTATCATGCTAGGATTAGCAGGAAAAAGCAAAAAATTTCAGAATTGCACCTTGCAATGCGGAGATATTACTGTTTGTGCATTTACAATATTCATTGATTTTTGCCATTGAAAAACGTTTTTCATATACCAGAAATGTTTGAAGCTACTGACTGAATGAAAGGAGCTGGCATCTCACTCTCTTTGAATCTTCTTTATCATGCTAGGATTAACAGGAAAAAGCAAAAAATTTCAGAATTGCACCTTGCAATGTGGAGATATTACTGTTTGTGCATTTACAATATTCATTGATTTTTGCCATTGAAAAACGTTTTTCATATACCAGAAATGTTTGAAGCTACTGACTGAATGAAAGGAGCTGGCATCTCACTCTCTTTGAATCTTCTTTATCATGCTAGGATTAGCAGGAAAAAGCAAAAAATTTCAGAATTGCACCTTGCAATGTGGAGATATTACTGTTTGTGCATTTACAATATTCATTGATTTTTGCCATTGAAAAACATGTTTTTCATATACCAGAAATGTTTGAAGCTACTGACTGAATGAAAGGAGCTGGCATCTCACTCTCTTTGAATCTTCTTTATCATGCTAGGATTAACAGGAAAAAGCAAAAAATTTCAGAATTGCACCTTGCAATGTGGAGATATTACTGTTTGTGCATTTACAATATTCATTGATTTTTGACATTGAAAAACATGTTTTTGATATACCAGAAATGTTTGAAGCTACTGACTGAATGAAAGGAGCTGGCATCTCACTCTCTTTGAATCTTCTTTATCATGCTAGGATTAACAGGAAAAAGCTACAAATTTCAGAATTGCACCGTGCAATGTGGAGATATTACTGTTTGTGCATTTACAATATTCATTGATTTTTGCCATTGAAAAACATGGTTTTCATATACCAGAAATGTTTGAAGCTACTGACTGAATGAAAGGAGCTGGCATCTCACTCTCTTTGAATCTTCTTTATCATGCTAGGATTAGCAGGAAAAAGCAAAAAATTTCAGAATTGCACCTTGCAATGTGGAGATATTACTGTTTGTGCATTTACAATATTCATTGATTTTTGCCATTGAAAAACATGTTTTTCATATACCAGAAATGTTTGAAGCTACTGACTGAATGAAAGGAGCTGGCATCTCACTCTCTTTGAATCTTCTTTATCATGCTAGGATTAACAGGAAAAAGCTAAAAATTTCAGAATTGCACCGTGCAATGTGGAGATATTACTGTTTGTGCATTTACAATATTCATTGATTTTTGCCATTGAAAAACATGTTTTTCATATACCAGAAATGTTTGAAGCTACTGACTGAATGAAAGGAGCTGGCATCTCACTCTCTTTGAATCTTCTTTATCATGCTAGGATTAACAGGAAAAAGCAAAAAATTTCAGAATTGCACCTTGCAATGTGGAGATATTACTGTTTGTGCATTTACAATATTCATTGATTTTTGCCATTGAAAAACATGTTTTTCATATACCAGAAATGTTTGAAGCTACTGACTGAATGAAAGGAGCTGGCATCTCACTCTCTTTGAATCTTCTTTATCATGCTAGGATTAACAGGAAAAAGCTAAAAATTTCAGAATTGCACCGTGCAATGTGGAGATATTACTGTTTGTGCATTTACAATATTCATTGATTTTTGCCATTGAAAAACATGTTTTTCATATACCAGAAATGTTTGAAGCTACTGACTGAATGAAAGGAGCTGGCATCTCACTCTCTTTGAATCTTCTTTATCATGCTAGGATTAGCAGGAAAAAGCAAAAAATTTCAGAATTGCACCTTGCAATGTGGAGATATTACTGTTTGTGCATTTACAATATTCATTGATTTTTGCCATTGAAAAACATGTTTTTCATATACCAGAAATGTTTGAAGCTACTGACTGAATGAAAGGAGCTGGCATCTCACTCTCTTTGAATCTTCTTTATCATGCTAGGATTAACAGGAAAAATCTAAAAATTTCAGAATTGCACCGTGCAATGTGGAGATATTACTGTTTGTGCTTTTACAATATTCATTGATTTTTGCCATTGAAAAACATGTTTTTCATATACCAGAAATGTTTGAAGCTACTGACTGAATGAAAGGAGCTGGCATCTCACTCTCTTTGAATCTTCTTTATCATGCTAGGATTAGCAGGAAAAAGCAAAAAATTTCAGAATTGCACTTTGCAATGTGGAGATATTACTGTTTGTGCATTTACAATATTCATTGATTTTTGCCATTGAAAAACATGTTTTTCATATACCAGAAATGTTTGAAGCTACTGACTGAATGAAAGGAGCTGGCATCTCACTCTCTTTGAATCTTCTTTATCATGCTAGGATTAACAGGAAAAAGCTAAAAATTTCAGAATTGCACCGTGCAATGTGGAGATATTACTGTTTGTGCTTTTACAATATTCATTGATTTTTGCCATTGAAAAACATGTTTTTCATATACCAGAAATGTTTGAAGCTACTGACTGAATGAAAGGAGCTGGCATCTCACTCTCTTTGAATCTTCTTTATCATGCTAGGATTAGCAGGAAAAAGCAAAAAATTTCAGAATTGCACTTTGCAATGTGGAGATATTACTGTTTGTGCATTTACAATATTCATTGATTTTTGCCATTGAAAAACATGTTTTTCATATACCAGAAATGTTTGAAGCTACTGATTGAATGAAAGGAGCTGGCATCTCACTCTCTTTGAATCTTCTTTATCATGCTAGGATTAACAGGAAAAAGCAAAAAATTTCAGAATTGCACCTTGCAATGTGGAGATATTACTGTTTGTGCATTTACAATATTCATTGATTTTTGCCATTGAAAAACATGTTTTTGATATACCAGAAATGTTTGAAGCTACTGACTGAATGAAAGGAGCTGGCATCTCACTCTCTTTGAATCTTCTTTATCATGCTAGGATTAACAGGAAAAAGCTACAAATTTCAGAATTGCACCGTGCAATGTGGAGATATTACTGTTTGTGCATTTACAATATTCATTGATTTTTGCCATTGAAAAACATGGTTTTCATATACCAGAAATGTTTGAAGCTACTGACTGAATGAAAGGAGCTGGCATCTCACTCTCTTTGAATCTTCTTTATCATGCTAGGATTAGCAGGAAAAAGCAAAAAATTTCAGAATTGCACCTTGCAATGTGGAGATATTACTGTTTGTGCATTTACAATATTCATTGATTTTTGCCATTGAAAAACATGTTTTTCATATACCAGAAATGTTTGAAGCTACTGACTGAATGAAAGGAGCTGGCATCTCACTCTCTTTGAATCTTCTTTATCATGCTAGGATTAACAGGAAAAAGCTAAAAATTTCAGAATTGCACCGTGCAATGTGGAGATATTACTGTTTGTGCATTTACAATATTCATTGATTTTTGCCATTGAAAAACATGTTTTTCATATACCAGAAATGTTTGAAGCTACTGACTGAATGAAAGGAGCTGGCATCTCACTCTCTTTGAATCTTCTTTATCATGCTAGGATTAACAGGAAAAAGCAAAAAATTTCAGAATTGCACCTTGCAATGTGGAGATATTACTGTTTGTGCATTTACAATATTCATTGATTTTTGCCATTGAAAAACATGTTTTTCATATACCAGAAATGTTTGAAGCTACTGACTGAATGAAAGGAGCTGGCATCTCACTCTCTTTGAATCTTTATCATGCTAGGATTAACAGGAAAAAGCTAAAAATTTCAGAATTGCACCGTGCAATGTGGAGATATTACTGTTTGTGCATTTACAATATTCATTGATTTTTGCCATTGAAAAACATGTTTTTCATATACCAGAAATGTTTGAAGCTACTGACTGAATGAAAGGAGCTGGCATCTCACTCTCTTTGAATCTTCTTTATCATGCTAGGATTAACAGGAAAAATCTAAAAATTTCAGAATTGCACCGTGCAATGTGGAGATATTACTGTTTGTGCTTTTACAATATTCATTGATTTTTGCCATTGAAAAACATGTTTTTCATATACCAGAAATGTTTGAAGCTACTGACTGAATGAAAGGAGCTGGCATCTCACTCTCTTTGAATCTTCTTTATCATGCTAGGATTAGCAGGAAAAAGCAAAAAATTTCAGAATTGCACTTTGCAATGTGGAGATATTACTGTTTGTGCATTTACAATATTCATTGATTTTTGCCATTGAAAAACATGTTTTTCACATACCAGAAATGTTTGAAGCTACTGACTGAATGAAAGGAGCTGGCATCTCACTCTCTTTGAATCTTCTTTATCATGCTAGGATTAACAGGAAAAAGCTAAAAATTTCAGAATTGCACCGTGCAATGTGGAGATATTACTGTTTGTGCTTTTACAATATTCATTGATTTTTGCCATTGAAAAACATGTTTTTCATATACCAGAAATGTTTGAAGCTACTGACTGAATGAAAGGAGCTGGCATCTCACTCTCTTTGAATCTTCTTTATCATGCTAGGATTAGCAGGAAAAAGCAAAAAATTTCAGAATTGCACTTTGCAATGTGGAGATATTACTGTTTGTGCATTTACAATATTCATTGATTTTTGCCATTGAAAAACATGTTTTTCATATACCAGAAATGTTTGAAGCTACTGACTGAATGAAAGGAGCTGGCATCTCACTCTCTTTGAATCTTCTTTATCATGCTAGGATTAACAGGAAAAAGCAAAAAATTTCAGAATTGCACCTTGCAATGTGGAGATATTACTGTTTGTGCATTTACAATATTCATTGATTTTTGCCATTGAAAAACGTTTTTCATATACCAGAAATGTTTGAAGCTACTGACTGAATGAAAGGAGCTGGCATCTCACTCTCTTTGAATCTTCTTTATCATGCTAGGATTAGCAGGAAAAAGCAAAAAATTTCAGAATTGCACCTTGCAATGTGGAGATATTACTGTTTGTGCATTTACAATATTCATTGATTTTTGCCATTGAAAAACATGTTTTTCATATACCAGAAATGTTTGAAGCTACTGACTGAATGAAAGGAGCTGGCATCTCACTCTCTTTGAATCTTCTTTATCATGCTAGGATTAACAGGAAAAAGCAAAAAATTTCAGAATTGCACCTTGCAATGTGGAGATATTACTGTTTGTGCATTTACAATATTCATTGATTTTTGCCATTGAAAAACGTTTTTCATATACCAGAAATGTTTGAAGCTACTGACTGAATGAAAGGAGCTGGCATCTCACTCTCTTTGAATCTTCTTTATCATGCTAGGATTAGCAGGAAAAAGCAAAAAATTTCAGAATTGCACCTTGCAATGTGGAGATATTACTGTTTGTGCATTTACAATATTCATTGATTTTTGCCATTGAAAAACATGTTTTTCATATACCAGAAATGTTTGAAGCTACTGACTGAATGAAAGGAGCTGGCATCTCACTCTCTTTGAATCTTCTTTATCATGCTAGGATTAACAGGAAAAAGCAAAAAATTTCAGAATTGCACCTTGCAATGTGGAGATATTACTGTTTGTGCATTTACAATATTCATTGATTTTTGCCATTGAAAAACGTTTTTCTAACAGGAAAAAGCTAAAAATTTCAGAATTGCACCGTGCAATGTGGAGATATTACTGTTTGTGCATTTACAATATTCATTGATTTTTGCCATTGAAAAACGTTTTTCATATACCAGAAATGTTTGAAGCTACTGACTGAATAAAAGGAGCTGGCATCTCACTCTCTTTGAATCTTCTTTATCATGCTAGGATTAGCAGGAAAAAGCAAAAAATTTCAGAATTGCACCTTGCAATGTGGAGATATTACTGTTTGTGCATTTACAATATTCATTGATTTTTGCCATTGAAAAACATGTTTTTCATATACCAGAAATGTTTGAAGCTACTGACTGAATGAAAGGAGCTGGCATCTCACTCTCTTTGAATCTTCTTTATCATGCTAGGATTAACAGGAAAAAGCAAAAAATTTCAGAATTGCACCTTGCAATGTGGAGATATTACTGTTTGTGCATTTACAATATTCATTGATTTTTGCCATTGAAAAACATGTTTTTCATATACCAGAAATGTTTGAAGCTACTGACTGAATGAAAGGAGCTGGCATCTCACTCTCTTTGAATCTTCTTTATCATGCTAGGATTAACAGGAAAAAGCTAAAAATTTCAGAATTGCACCGTGCAATGTGGAGATATTACTGTTTGTGCATTTACAATATTCATTGATTTTTGCCATTGAAAAACATGTTTTTCATATACCAGAAATGTTTGAAGCTACTGACTGAATGAAAGGAGCTGGCATCTCACTCTCTTTGAATCTTCTTTATCATGCTAGGATTAACAGGAAAAAGCTAAAAATTTCAGAATTGCACCGTGCAATGTGGAGATATTACTGTTTGTGCATTTACAATATTCATTGATTTTTGCCATTGAAAAACATGTTTTTCATATACCAGAAATGTTTGAAGCTACTGACTGAATGAAAGGAGCTGGCATCTCACTCTCTTTGAATCTTCTTTATCATGCTAGGATTAGCAGGAAAAAGCTAAAAATTTCAGAATTGCACCGTGCAATGTGGAGATAATACTGTTTGTGCATTTACAATATTCATTGATTTTTGCCATTGAAAAACATGTTTTTCATATACCAGAAATGTTTGAAGCTACTGACTGAATGAAAGGAGCTGGCATCTCACTCTCTTTGAATCTTCTTTATCATGCTAGGATTAGCAGGAAAAAGCAAAAAATTTCAGAATTGCACCTTGCAATGCGGAGATATTACTGTTTGTGCATTTACAATATTCATTGATTTTTGCCATTGAAAAACATGTTTTTCATATACCAGAAATGTTTGAAGCTACTGATTGAATGAAAGGAGCTGGCATCTCACTCTCTTTGAATCTTCTTTATCATGCTAGGATTAACAGGAAAAAGCAAAAAATTTCAGAATTGCACCTTGCAATGTGGAGATATTACTGTTTGTGCATTTACAATATTCATTGATTTTTGCCATTGAAAAACATGTTTTTGATATACCAGAAATGTTTGAAGCTACTGACTGAATGAAAGGAGCTGGCATCTCACTCTCTTTGAATCTTCTTTATCATGCTAGGATTAACAGGAAAAAGCTACAAATTTCAGAATTGCACCGTGCAATGTGGAGATATTACTGTTTGTGCATTTACAATATTCATTGATTTTTGCCATTGAAAAACATGGTTTTCATATACCAGAAATGTTTGAAGCTACTGACTGAATGAAAGGAGCTGGCATCTCACTCTCTTTGAATCTTCTTTATCATGCTAGGATTAGCAGGAAAAAGCAAAAAATTTCAGAATTGCACCTTGCAATGTGGAGATATTACTGTTTGTGCATTTACAATATTCATTGATTTTTGCCATTGAAAAACATGTTTTTCATATACCAGAAATGTTTGAAGCTACTGACTGAATGAAAGGAGCTGGCATCTCACTCTCTTTGAATCTTCTTTATCATGCTAGGATTAACAGGAAAAAGCTAAAAATTTCAGAATTGCACCGTGCAATGTGGAGATATTACTGTTTGTGCATTTACAATATTCATTGATTTTTGCCATTGAAAAACATGTTTTTCATATACCAGAAATGTTTGAAGCTACTGACTGAATGAAAGGAGCTGGCATCTCACTCTCTTTGAATCTTCTTTATCATGCTAGGATTAACAGGAAAAAGCAAAAAATTTCAGAATTGCACCTTGCAATGTGGAGATATTACTGTTTGTGCATTTACAATATTCATTGATTTTTGCCATTGAAAAACATGTTTTTCATATACCAGAAATGTTTGAAGCTACTGACTGAATGAAAGGAGCTGGCATCTCACTCTCTTTGAATCTTCTTTATCATGCTAGGATTAACAGGAAAAAGCTAAAAATTTCAGAATTGCACCGTGCAATGTGGAGATATTACTGTTTGTGCATTTACAATATTCATTGATTTTTGCCATTGAAAAACGTTTTTCATATACCAGAAATGTTTGAAGCTACTGACTGAATGAAAGGAGCTGGCATCTCACTCTCTTTGAATCTTCTTTATCATGCTAGGATTAGCAGGAAAAAGCAAAAAATTTCAGAATTGCACCTTGCAATGTGGAGATATTACTGTTTGTGCATTTACAATATTCATTGATTTTTGCCATTGAAAAACATGTTTTTCATATACCAGAAATGTTTGAAGCTACTGACTGAATGAAAGGAGCTGGCATCTCACTCTCTTTGAATCTTCTTTATCATGCTAGGATTAACAGGAAAAATCTAAAAATTTCAGAATTGCACCGTGCAATGTGGAGATATTACTGTTTGTGCTTTTACAATATTCATTGATTTTTGCCATTGAAAAACATGTTTTTCATATACCAGAAATGTTTGAAGCTACTGACTGAATGAAAGGAGCTGGCATCTCACTCTCTTTGAATCTTCTTTATCATGCTAGGATTAGCAGGAAAAAGCAAAAAATTTCAGAATTGCACTTTGCAATGTGGAGATATTACTGTTTGTGCATTTACAATATTCATTGATTTTTGCCATTGAAAAACATGTTTTTCATATACCAGAAATGTTTGAAGCTACTGACTGAATGAAAGGAGCTGGCATCTCACTCTCTTTGAATCTTCTTTATCATGCTAGGATTAACAGGAAAAAGCTAAAAATTTCAGAATTGCACCGTGCAATGTGGAGATATTACTGTTTGTGCTTTTACAATATTCATTGATTTTTGCCATTGAAAAACATGTTTTTCATATACCAGAAATGTTTGAAGCTACTGACTGAATGAAAGGAGCTGGCATCTCACTCTCTTTGAATCTTCTTTATCATGCTAGGATTAGCAGGAAAAAGCAAAAAATTTCAGAATTGCACTTTGCAATGTGGAGATATTACTGTTTGTGCATTTACAATATTCATTGATTTTTGCCATTGAAAAACGTTTTTCATATACCAGAAATGTTTGAAGCTACTGACTGAATAAAAGGAGCTGGCATCTCACTCTCTTTGAATCTTCTTTATCATGCTAGGATTAGCAGGAAAAAGCAAAAAATTTCAGAATTGCACCTTGCAATGTGGAGATATTACTGTTTGTGCATTTACAATATTCATTGATTTTTGCCATTGAAAAACATGTTTTTCATATACCAGAAATGTTTGAAGCTACTGACTGAATGAAAGGAGCTGGCATCTCACTCTCTTTGAATCTTCTTTATCATGCTAGGATTAACAGGAAAAAGCTAAAAATTTCAGAATTGCACCGTGCAATGTGGAGATATTACTGTTTGTGCATTTACAATATTCATTGATTTTTGCCATTGAAAAACATGTTTTTCATATACCAGAAATGTTTGAAGCTACTGACTGAATGAAAGGAGCTGGCATCTCACTCTCTTTGAATCTTCTTTATCATGCTAGGATTAACAGGAAAAAGCTAAAAATTTCAGAATTGCACCGTGCAATGTGGAGATATTACTGTTTGTGCATTTACAATATTCATTGATTTTTGCCATTGAAAAACATGTTTTTCATATACCAGAAATGTTTGAAGCTACTGACTGAATGAAAGGAGCTGGCATCTCACTCTCTTTGAATCTTCTTTATCATGCTAGGATTAGCAGGAAAAAGCTAAAAATTTCAGAATTGCACCGTGCAATGTGGAGATATTACTGTTTGTGCATTTACAATATTCATTGATTTTTGCCATTGAAAAACATGTTTTTCATATACCAGAAATGTTTGAAGCTACTGACTGAATGAAAGGAGCTGGCATCTCACTCTCTTTGAATCTTCTTTATCATGCTAGGATTAGCAGGAAAAAGCAAAAAATTTCAGAATTGCACCTTGCAATGCGGAGATATTACTGTTTGTGCATTTACAATATTCATTGATTTTTGCCATTGAAAAACATGTTTTTCATATACCAGAAATGTTTGAAGCTACTGATTGAATGAAAGGAGCTGGCATCTCACTCTCTTTGAATCTTCTTTATCATGCTAGGATTAACAGGAAAAAGCAAAAAATTTCAGAATTGCACCTTGCAATGTGGAGATATTACTGTTTGTGCATTTACAATATTCATTGATTTTTGCCATTGAAAAACATGTTTTTCATATACCAGAAATGTTTGAAGCTACTGACTGAATGAAAGGAGCTGGCATCTCACTCTCTTTGAATCTTCTTTATCATGCTAGGATTAGCAGGAAAAAGCAAAAAATTTCAGAATTGCACCTTGCAATGCGGAGATATTACTGTTTGTGCATTTACAATATTCATTGATTTTTGCCATTGAAAAACGTTTTTCATATACCAGAAATGTTTGAAGCTACTGACTGAATGAAAGGAGCTGGCATCTCACTCTCTTTGAATCTTCTTTATCATGCTAGGATTAACAGGAAAAAGCAAAAAATTTCAGAATTGCACCTTGCAATGTGGAGATATTACTGTTTGTGCATTTACAATATTCATTGATTTTTGCCATTGAAAAACGTTTTTCATATACCAGAAATGTTTGAAGCTACTGACTGAATGAAAGGAGCTGGCATCTCACTCTCTTTGAATCTTCTTTATCATGCTAGGATTAGCAGGAAAAAGCAAAAAATTTCAGAATTGCACCTTGCAATGTGGAGATATTACTGTTTGTGCATTTACAATATTCATTGATTTTTGCCATTGAAAAACATGTTTTTCATATACCAGAAATGTTTGAAGCTACTGACTGAATGAAAGGAGCTGGCATCTCACTCTCTTTGAATCTTCTTTATCATGCTAGGATTAACAGGAAAAAGCAAAAAATTTCAGAATTGCACCTTGCAATGTGGAGATATTACTGTTTGTGCATTTACAATATTCATTGATTTTTGCCATTGAAAAACGTTTTTCTAACAGGAAAAAGCTAAAAATTTCAGAATTGCACCGTGCAATGTGGAGATATTACTGTTTGTGCATTTACAATATTCATTGATTTTTGCCATTGAAAAACGTTTTTCATATACCAGAAATGTTTGAAGCTACTGACTGAATAAAAGGAGCTGGCATCTCACTCTCTTTGAATCTTCTTTATCATGCTAGGATTAGCAGGAAAAAGCAAAAAATTTCAGAATTGCACCTTGCAATGTGGAGATATTACTGTTTGTGCATTTACAATATTCATTGATTTTTGCCATTGAAAAACATGTTTTTCATATACCAGAAATGTTTGAAGCTACTGACTGAATGAAAGGAGCTGGCATCTCACTCTCTTTGAATCTTCTTTATCATGCTAGGATTAACAGGAAAAAGCAAAAAATTTCAGAATTGCACCTTGCAATGTGGAGATATTACTGTTTGTGCATTTACAATATTCATTGATTTTTGCCATTGAAAAACATGTTTTTCATATACCAGAAATGTTTGAAGCTACTGACTGAATGAAAGGAGCTGGCATCTCACTCTCTTTGAATCTTCTTTATCATGCTAGGATTAACAGGAAAAAGCTAAAAATTTCAGAATTGCACCGTGCAATGTGGAGATATTACTGTTTGTGCATTTACAATATTCATTGATTTTTGCCATTGAAAAACATGTTTTTCATATACCAGAAATGTTTGAAGCTACTGACTGAATGAAAGGAGCTGGCATCTCACTCTCTTTGAATCTTCTTTATCATGCTAGGATTAACAGGAAAAAGCTAAAAATTTCAGAATTGCACCGTGCAATGTGGAGATATTACTGTTTGTGCATTTACAATATTCATTGATTTTTGCCATTGAAAAACATGTTTTTCATATACCAGAAATGTTTGAAGCTACTGACTGAATGAAAGGAGCTGGCATCTCACTCTCTTTGAATCTTCTTTATCATGCTAGGATTAGCAGGAAAAAGCTAAAAATTTCAGAATTGCACCGTGCAATGTGGAGATAATACTGTTTGTGCATTTACAATATTCATTGATTTTTGCCATTGAAAAACATGTTTTTCATATACCAGAAATGTTTGAAGCTACTGACTGAATGAAAGGAGCTGGCATCTCACTCTCTTTGAATCTTCTTTATCATGCTAGGATTAGCAGGAAAAAGCAAAAAATTTCAGAATTGCACCTTGCAATGCGGAGATATTACTGTTTGTGCATTTACAATATTCATTGATTTTTGCCATTGAAAAACATGTTTTTCATATACCAGAAATGTTTGAAGCTACTGATTGAATGAAAGGAGCTGGCATCTCACTCTCTTTGAATCTTCTTTATCATGCTAGGATTAACAGGAAAAAGCAAAAAATTTCAGAATTGCACCTTGCAATGTGGAGATATTACTGTTTGTGCATTTACAATATTCATTGATTTTTGCCATTGAAAAACATGTTTTTGATATACCAGAAATGTTTGAAGCTACTGACTGAATGAAAGGAGCTGGCATCTCACTCTCTTTGAATCTTCTTTATCATGCTAGGATTAACAGGAAAAAGCTACAAATTTCAGAATTGCACCGTGCAATGTGGAGATATTACTGTTTGTGCATTTACAATATTCATTGATTTTTGCCATTGAAAAACATGGTTTTCATATACCAGAAATGTTTGAAGCTACTGACTGAATGAAAGGAGCTGGCATCTCACTCTCTTTGAATCTTCTTTATCATGCTAGGATTAGCAGGAAAAAGCAAAAAATTTCAGAATTGCACCTTGCAATGTGGAGATATTACTGTTTGTGCATTTACAATATTCATTGATTTTTGCCATTGAAAAACATGTTTTTCATATACCAGAAATGTTTGAAGCTACTGACTGAATGAAAGGAGCTGGCATCTCACTCTCTTTGAATCTTCTTTATCATGCTAGGATTAACAGGAAAAAGCTAAAATTTCAGAATTGCACCGTGCAATGTGGAGATATTACTGTTTGTGCATTTACAATATTCATTGATTTTTGCCATTGAAAAACATGTTTTTCATATACCAGAAATGTTTGAAGCTACTGACTGAATGAAAGGAGCTGGCATCTCACTCTCTTTGAATCTTCTTTATCATGCTAGGATTAACAGGAAAAAGCAAAAAATTTCAGAATTGCACCTTGCAATGTGGAGATATTACTGTTTGTGCATTTACAATATTCATTGATTTTTGCCATTGAAAAACATGTTTTTCATATACCAGAAATGTTTGAAGCTACTGACTGAATGAAAGGAGCTGGCATCTCACTCTCTTTGAATCTTCTTTATCATGCTAGGATTAACAGGAAAAAGCTAAAAATTTCAGAATTGCACCGTGCAATGTGGAGATATTACTGTTTGTGCATTTACAATATTCATTGATTTTTGCCATTGAAAAACATGTTTTTCATATACCAGAAATGTTTGAAGCTACTGACTGAATGAAAGGAGCTGGCATCTCACTCTCTTTGAATCTTCTTTATCATGCTAGGATTAGCAGGAAAAAGCAAAAAATTTCAGAATTGCACCTTGCAATGTGGAGATATTACTGTTTGTGCATTTACAATATTCATTGATTTTTGCCATTGAAAAACATGTTTTTCATATACCAGAAATGTTTGAAGCTACTGACTGAATGAAAGGAGCTGGCATCTCACTCTCTTTGAATCTTCTTTATCATGCTAGGATTAACAGGAAAAATCTAAAAATTTCAGAATTGCACCGTGCAATGTGGAGATATTACTGTTTGTGCTTTTACAATATTCATTGATTTTTGCCATTGAAAAACATGTTTTTCATATACCAGAAATGTTTGAAGCTACTGACTGAATGAAAGGAGCTGGCATCTCACTCTCTTTGAATCTTCTTTATCATGCTAGGATTAGCAGGAAAAAGCAAAAAATTTCAGAATTGCACTTTGCAATGTGGAGATATTACTGTTTGTGCATTTACAATATTCATTGATTTTTGCCATTGAAAAACATGTTTTTCATATACCAGAAATGTTTGAAGCTACTGACTGAATGAAAGGAGCTGGCATCTCACTCTCTTTGAATCTTCTTTATCATGCTAGGATTAACAGGAAAAAGCTAAAAATTTCAGAATTGCACCGTGCAATGTGGAGATATTACTGTTTGTGCTTTTACAATATTCATTGATTTTTGCCATTGAAAAACATGTTTTTCATATACCAGAAATGTTTGAAGCTACTGACTGAATGAAAGGAGCTGGCATCTCACTCTCTTTGAATCTTCTTTATCATGCTAGGATTAGCAGGAAAAAGCAAAAAATTTCAGAATTGCACTTTGCAATGTGGAGATATTACTGTTTGTGCATTTACAATATTCATTGATTTTTGCCATTGAAAAACATGTTTTTCATATACCAGAAATGTTTGAAGCTACTGATTGAATGAAAGGAGCTGGCATCTCACTCTCTTTGAATCTTCTTTATCATGCTAGGATTAACAGGAAAAAGCAAAAAATTTCAGAATTGCACCTTGCAATGTGGAGATATTACTGTTTGTGCATTTACAATATTCATTGATTTTTGCCATTGAAAAACATGTTTTTGATATACCAGAAATGTTTGAAGCTACTGACTGAATGAAAGGAGCTGGCATCTCACTCTCTTTGAATCTTCTTTATCATGCTAGGATTAACAGGAAAAAGCTACAAATTTCAGAATTGCACCGTGCAATGTGGAGATATTACTGTTTGTGCATTTACAATATTCATTGATTTTTGCCATTGAAAAACATGGTTTTCATATACCAGAAATGTTTGAAGCTACTGACTGAATGAAAGGAGCTGGCATCTCACTCTCTTTGAATCTTCTTTATCATGCTAGGATTAGCAGGAAAAAGCAAAAAATTTCAGAATTGCACCTTGCAATGTGGAGATATTACTGTTTGTGCATTTACAATATTCATTGATTTTTGCCATTGAAAAACATGTTTTTCATATACCAGAAATGTTTGAAGCTACTGACTGAATGAAAGGAGCTGGCATCTCACTCTCTTTGAATCTTCTTTATC
>NW_027370849.1:0-32731 GCF_046119375.1 Phyllobates terribilis
ACAACTAGGGTTAGCGGCAGGACAACTAGGGTTAGCGCCAGGACAACTAGCGTTAGCGCCAGGACAACTAGGGTTAGCGCCAGGACAACTAGGGTTAGCGCCAGGACAACTAGGGTTAGCGCCAGTACAACTAGGGTTAGCGCCAGGACAACTAGGGATAGCGCCAGGACAACTAGGGTTAGCGCCAGGACAACTAGGGTTAGCGCCAGGACAACTAGGGTTAGCGCCAGGACAACTAGGGTTAGCGCCAGGACAACTAGGGTTAGCGTCAGGACAACTAGGGTTAGCACCAGGACAACTAGGGTTAGCGTCAGGACAGCTAGGGTTAGCGTCAGGACAGCTAGGGTTAGCGTCAGGACAACTAGGGTTAGCGTCAGGACAACTAGGGTTAGCTTCAGGACAACTAGGGTTAGCGTCAGGACAACTAGGGTTAGCGTCAGGACAATAGGGTTAGCGTCAGGACAACTAGGGTTAGCGTCAGGACAACTAGGGTTAGCGTCAGGACAACTAGGGTTAGCGTCAGTACAACTAGGGATAGCATCAGGACAACTAGGGTTAGCGTCAGGACAACTAGGGTTAGCGTCAGGACAACTAGGGTTAGCGTCAGGACAACTAGGGTTAGCGTCAGGACAACTAGGGATAGCGTCAGGACAACTAGGGTTAGCGTCAGGACAACTAGGGTTAGCGTCAGGACAACTAGGGTTAGCGTCAGGACAACTAGGGTTAGTGCCAGGACAACTAGGGTTAGTGCCAGGACAACTAGGGTTAGCGCCAGGACAACTAGGGTTAGCGTCAGGACAAGTAGGGTTAGCGCCAGGACAACTAGGGTTAGAGCCAGGACAACTAGGGTTAGCGCCAGGACAACTAGGGTTAGCGCCAGGACAACTAGGGTTAGCGCCAGGACAACTAGGGTTAGCGCCAGGACATTTAGGGTTAGCGCCAGGACAACTAGGGTTAGCGCAAGGACAACTAGGGTTAGCGCCAGGACAACTAGGGTTAGCGTCAGGACAACTAGGGTTAGCGTCAGGACAACTAGGGTTAGCGTCAGGACAACTAGGGTTAGCGTCAGGACAACTAGGGTTAGCGTCCGGACAAATAGGGTTAGCGTCAGGACAACTAGGGTTAGCGTCAGGACAACTAGGGTTAGCGTCAGGCCAACTAGGGTTAGCATCAGGACAACTAGGGTTAGCGTCAGGCCAACTAGGGTTAGCATCAGGACAACTAGGGTTAGCGTCAGGACAACTAGGGTTAGCTTCAGGACAACTAGGGTTAGCGTCAGGACAACTAGGGTTAGCGTCATGACAACTAGGGTTAGCGTCAGGACAACTAGGGTTAGCGTCACGACAACTAGGGTTAGCGTCAGGACAACTAGGGTTAGCGTCAGGACAACTAGGGTTAGCGTCACGACAACTAGGGTTAGCGTCAGGACAACTAGGGTTAGCGTCAGGACAACTAGGGTTAGCGTCAGGACAACTAGGGTTAGCGTCAGGACAACTAGGGATAGCGTCAGGACAACTAGGGTTAGCGTCAGGACAACTAGGGTTAGCGTCAGGACAACTAGGGTTAGCGCCAGGACAACTAGGGTTAGCGCCAGGACAACTAGGGTTAGCGCCAGGACAACTAGGGTTAGCGGCAGGACAACTAGGGTTAGCGGCAGGACAACTAGGGTTAGCGCCAGGACAACTAGCGTTAGCGCCAGGACAACTAGGGTTAGCGCCAGGACAACTAGGGTTAGCGCCAGGACAACTAGGGTTAGCGCCAGTACAACTAGGGTTAGCGCCAGGACAACTAGGGATAGCGCCAGGACAACTAGGGTTAGCGCCAGGACAACTAGGGTTAGCGCCAGGACAACTAGGGTTAGCGCCAGGACAACTAGGGTTAGCGCCAGGACAACTAGGGTTAGCGTCAGGACAACTAGGGTTAGCACCAGGACAACTAGGGTTAGCGTCAGGACAGCTAGGGTTAGCGTCAGGACAGCTAGGGTTAGCGTCAGGACAACTAGGGTTAGCGTCAGGACAACTAGGGTTAGCTTCAGGACAACTAGGGTTAGCGTCAGGACAACTAGGGTTAGCGTCAGGACAATAGGGTTAGCGTCAGGACAACTAGGGTTAGCGTCAGGACAACTAGGGTTAGCGTCAGGACAACTAGGGTTAGCGTCAGTACAACTAGGGATAGCGTCAGGACAACTAGGGTTAGCGTCAGGACAACTAGGGTTAGCGTCAGGACAACTAGGGTTAGCGTCAGGACAACTAGGGTTAGCGTCAGGACAACTAGGGATAGCGTCAGGACAACTAGGGTTAGCGTCAGGACAACTAGGGTTAGCGTCAGGACAACTAGGGTTAGCGTCAGGACAACTAGGGTTAGTGCCAGGACAACTAGGGTTAGTGCCAGGACAACTAGGGTTAGCGCCAGGACAACTAGGGTTAGCGTCAGGACAAGTAGGGTTAGCGCCAGGACAACTAGGGTTAGAGCCAGGACAACTAGGGTTAGCGCCAGGACAACTAGGGTTAGCGCCAGGACAACTAGGGTTAGAGCCAGGACAACTAGGGTTAGCGCCAGGACAACTAGGGTTAGCGCCAGGACAACTAGGGTTAGCGCCAGGACAACTAGGGTTAGCGCCAGGACATTTAGGGTTAGCGCCAGGACAACTAGGGTTAGCGCAAGGACAACTAGGGTTAGCGCCAGGACAACTAGGGTTAGCGTCAGGACAACTAGGGTTAGCGTCAGGACAACTAGGGTTAGCGTCAGGACAACTAGGGTTAGCGTCAGGACAACTAGGGTTAGCGTCCGGACAAATAGGGTTAGCGTCAGGACAACTAGGGTTAGCGTCAGGACAACTAGGGTTAGCGTCAGGCCAACTAGGGTTAGCATCAGGACAACTAGGGTTAGCGTCAGGACAACTAGGGTTAGCTTCAGGACAACTAGGGTTAGCGTCAGGACAACTAGGGTTACCGTCATGACAACTAGGGTTAGCGTCAGGACAACTAGGGTTAGCGTCACGACAACTAGGGTTAGCGTCAGGACAACTAGGGTTAGCGTCAGGACAACTAGGGTTAGCGTCACGACAACTAGGGTTAGCGTCAGGACAACTAGGGTTAGCGTCAGGACAACTAGGGTTAGCGTCAGGACAACTAGGGTTAGCGTCAGGACAACTAGGGATAGCGTCAGGACAACTAGGGTTAGCGTCACGACAACTAGGGTTAGCGTCAGTACAACTAGGGTTAGCGTCAGGACAACTAGGGTTAGCGTCAGGACAACTAGGGTTAGCGTCAGGACAACTAGGGTTAACGTCACGACAACTAGGGTTAGCGTCAGGACAACTAGGGTTAGCGTCAGGACAACTAGGGTTAGCGTCAGGACAACTAGGGTTAGCGTCGGGACAACTAGGGTTAGGGTCGGGACAACTAGGGTTAGCGTCAGGACAACTAGGGTTAGCGTCAGGACAACTAGGGTTAGCGTCCGGACAACTAGGGTTAGCGTCAGGACAACTAGGGTTAGCGTCAGGACAACTAGGGTTAGCGTCACGACAACTAGGGTTAGCGTCAGGACAACTAGGGTTAGCGTCACGACAACTAGGGTTAGCATCAGGACAACTAGGCTTAGCGCCAGGACAACTAGGGTTAGCGTCAGGACAACTAGGGTTAGCGTCAGGACAACTAGGGTTAGCGTCAGGACAACTAGGGTTAGCGTCAGGACAACTAGGGTTAGCGTCAGGACTACTCGGGTTAGCGTCAGGACAACTCGGGTTAGCGTCAGGACAACTAGGGTTAGCGTCAGGACAACTCGGGTTAGCGTCAGGACAACTCGGGTTAACGTCAGGACAACTAGGGTTAGCGTCAGGACAACTAGGGTTAGCGTCAGGACAACTAGGGTTAGCGTCAGGACAATAGGGTTAGCATCAGGACAACTAGGGTAAGCGTCAGGACAACTAGGGTTAGCGTCAGGACAACTAGGGTTAGCGTCAGGACAACTAGGGTTAGCGTCAGGACAACTAGGGTTAGTGCCAGGACAACTAGGGTTAGCGCCAGGACAACTAGGGTTAGCGCCAGGACAACTAGGGTTAGAGCCAGGACAAGTAGGGTTAGCGCCAGGACAACTAGGGTTAGAGCCAGGACAACTAGGGTTAGCGCCAGGACAACTAGGGTTAGCGCCAGGACAACTAGGGTTAGCGCCAGGACAACTAGGGTTAGCGCCAGGACATTTAGGGTTAGCGCCAGGACAACTAGGGTTAGCGCCAGGACAACTAGGGTTAGCGCCAGGACAACTAGGGTTAGCGTCAGGACAACTAGGGTTAGCGTCAGGACAACTAGGGTTAGCGTCAGGACAACTTGGGTTAGCGTCAGGACAACTAGGGTTAGCGTCAGGACAACTAGGGTTAGCGTCAGGACAACTAGGGTTAGCGTCAGGACAACTTGGGTTAGCGTCAGGACAACTAGGGTTAGCGTCAGGACAACTAGGGTTAGCGTCAGGACAACTAGGGTTAGCGTCACGACAACTAGGGTTAGCGTCAGGACAACTAGGGTTAGCGTCAGGTCAACTAGGGTTAGCGTCACGACAACTAGGGTTAGCGTCAGGACAACTAGGGTTAGCGTCAGGACAACTAGGTTTAGCGTCAGGACAACTAGGGTTAGCGTCACGACAACTAGGGTTAGCGTCACGACAACTAGGGTTAGCGTCAGGACAACTAGGGTTAGCGTCATGACAACTAGGGTTAGCGTCACGACAACTAGGGTTAGCGTCACGACAACTAGGGTTAGCGTCAGGACAACTAGGTTTAGCGTCAGGACAACTAGGGTTAGCGTCAGGACAACTAGGGTTAGCGTCAGGACAACTAGGGATAGCGTCAGGACAACTAGGGTTAGCGTCACGACAACTAGGGTTAGCGTCAGGACAACTAGGGTTAGCGTCAGGACAACTAGGGTTAGCGTCAGGACAACTAGGGTTAACGTCACGACAACTAGGGTTAGCGTCAGGACAACTAGGGTTAGCGTCAGGACAACTAGGGTTAGCGTCAGGACAACTAGGGTTAGCGTCGGGACAACTAGGGTTAGCGTCAGGACAACTAGGGTTAGCGTCAGGACAACTAGGGTTAGCGTCCGGACAACTAGGGTTACCGTCAGGACAACTAGGGTTAGCGTCAGGACAACTAGGGTTAGCGTCACGACAACTAGGGTTAGCGTCAGGACAACTAGGGTTAGCGTCACGACAACTAGGGTTAGCATCAGGACAACTAGGCTTAGCGCCAGGACAACTAGGGTTAGCGTCAGGACAACTAGGGTTAGCGTCAGGACAACTAGGGTTAGCGTCAGGACAACTAGGGTTAGCGTCAGGACAACTCGGGTTAGCGTCAGGACAACTAGGGTTAGCGTCAGGACAACTCGGGTTAGCATCAGGACAACTCGGGTTAGCGTCAGGACAACTAGGGTTAGCGTCAGGACAATAGGGTTAGCGTCAGGACAACTAGGGTTAGCGTCAGGACAACTAGGGTTAGCGTCAGGACAACTAGGGTTAGCGTCAGGACAACTAGGGTTAGCGCCAGGACAACTAGGGTTAGCGCCAGGACAACTAGGGTTAGCGCCAGGACAACTAGGGTTAGAGCCAGGACAACTAGGGTTAGCGCCAGGACAACTAGGGTTAGCGCCAGGACAACTAGGGTTAGCGCCAGGACAACTAGGGTTAGCGCCAGGACAACTAGGGTTAGCGCCAGGACAACTAGGGTTAGCGTCAGGACAACTAGGGTTAGCGTCAGGACAACTAGGGTTAGCGTCAGGACAACTTGGGTTAGCATCAGGACAACTAGGGTTTGCGTCAGGACAACTAGGGTTAGCATCAGGACAACTAGGGTTAGCGTCAGGACAACTAGGGTTAGCGTCAGGACAAATAGGGTTAGCGTCAGGACAACTAGGGTTAGTGTCAGGACAACTAGGGTTAGCGTCAGGACAACTAGGGTTAGCGTCAGGACAACTAGGGTTAGCGTCAGGACAACTAAGGTTAGCTTCAGGATAACTAGGGTTAGCGTCAGGACAACTAGGGTTAGCGTCATGACAACTAGGGTTAGCGTCAGGACAACTAGGGTTAGCGTCACGACAACTAGGGTTAGCGTCAGGACAACTAGGGTTAGCGTCAGGACAACTAGGGTTAGCGTCACGACAACTAGGGTTAGCGTCAGGACAACTAGGGTTAGCGTCAGGACAACTAGGGTTAGCGTCAGGACAACTAGGGATAGCGTCAGGACAACTAGGGTTAGCGTCACGACAACTAGGGTTAGTGTCAGGACAACTAGGGTTAGCGTCAGGACAACAAGGGTTAGCGTCGGGACAACTAGCTTTAGCGTCAGGACAACTAGGGTTAGCGTCGGGACAACTAGGTTTAGCGTCAGGACAACTAGGGTTAGCGTCCGGACAACTAGGGTTAGCGTCGGGACAACTAGGTTTAGCGTCAGGACAACTAGGGTTAGCGTCCGGACAACTAGGGTTAGCGTCGGGACAACTAGGGTTAGCGTCAGGACAACTAGGGATAGCGTCAGGACAACTAGGGTTAGCGTCACGACAACTAGGGTTAGCGTCAGGACAACTAGGGTTAGCGTCAGGACAACTAGGGTTAGCGTCAGGACAACTAGGGTTAGCGTCAGGACAACTAGGGTTAGCGTCAGGACAACTAGGGTTAGCGTCAGGACAACTAGGGTTAACGTCACGACAACTAGGGTTAGCGTCAGGACAACTAGGGTTAGCGTCAGGACAACTAGGGTTAGCGTCAGGACAACTAGGGTTAGCGTCGGGACAACTAGGGTTAGGGTCGGGACAACTAGGGTTAGCGTCAGGACAACTAGGGTTAGCGTCAGGACAACTAGGGTTAGCGTCACGACAACTAGGGTTAGCGTCAGGACAACTAGGGTTAGCGTCACGACAACTAGGGTTAGCATCAGGACAACTAGGCTTAGCGCCAGGACAACTAGGGTTAGCGTCAGGACAACTAGGGTTAGCGTCAGGACAACTAGGGTTAGCGTCAGGACAACTAGGGTTAGCGTCAGGACAACTCGGGTTAGCGTCAGGACAACTAGGGTTAGCGTCAGGACAACTCGGGTTAGCATCAGGACAACTCGGGTTAGCGTCAGGACAACTAGGGTTAGCGTCAGGACAACTAGGGTTAGCGTCAGGACAATAGGGTTAGCGTCAGGACAACTAGGGTTAGCGTCAGGACAACTAGGGTTAGCGTCAGGACAACTAGGGTTAGCGCCAGGACAACTAGGGTTAGCGCCAGGACAACTAGGGTTAGCGCCAGGACAACTAGGGTTAGAGCCAGGACAACTAGGGTTAGCGCCAGGACAACTAGGGTTAGCGCCAGGACAACTAGGGTTAGCGCCAGGACAACTAGGGTTAGCGCCAGGACAACTAGGGTTAGCGTCAGGACAACTAGGGTTAGCGTCAGGACAACTAGGGTTAGCGTCAGGACAACTTGGGTTAGCATCAGGACAACTAGGGTTTGCGTCAGGACAACTAGGGTTAGCATCAGGACAACTAGGGTTAGCGTCAGGACAACTAGGGTTAGCGTCAGGACAAATAGGGTTAGCGTCAGGACAACTAGGGTTAGTGTCAGGACAACTAGGGTTAGCGTCAGGACAACTAGGGTTAGCGTCAGGACAACTAGGGTTAGCGTCAGGATAACTAGGGTTAGCGTCAGGACAACTAGGGTTAGCGTCATGACAACTAGGGTTAGCGTCACGACAACTAGGGTTAGCGTCAGGACAACTAGGGTTAGCGTCAGGACAACTAGGGATAGCGTCAGGACAACTAGGGTTAGCGTCACGACAACTAGGGTTAGTGTCAGGACAACTAGGGTTAGCGTCAGGACAACAAGGGTTAGCGTCGGGACAACTAGCTTTAGCGTCAGGACAACTAGGGTTAGCGTCGGGACAACTAGGTTTAGCGTCAGGACAACTAGGGTTAGCGTCCGGACAACTAGGGTTAGCGTCGGGACAACTAGGTTTAGCGTCAGGACAACTAGGGTTAGCGTCCGGACAACTAGGGTTAGCGTCGGGACAACTAGGGTTAGCGTCAGGACAACTAGGGATAGCGTCAGGACAACTAGGGTTAGCGTCACGACAACTAGGGTTAGCGTCAGGACAACTAGGGTTAGCGTCAGGACAACTAGGGTTAGCGTCAGGACAACTAGTGTTAGCGTCAGGACAACTAGGGTTAACGTCACGACAACTAGGGTTAGCGTCAGGACAACTAGGGTTAGCGTCAGGACAACTAGGGTTAGCGTCAGGACAACTAGTGTTAGCGTCAGACAACTAGGGTTAGCGTCGGGACAACTAGGGTTAGCGTCAGGACAACTAGGGTTAGCGTCAGGACAACTAGGGCTAGCGTCCGGACAACTAGGGTTAGCGTCAGGACAACTAGGGTTAGCGTCAGGACAACTAGGGTTAGCGTCACGACAACTAGGGTTAGCGTCAGGACAAGTAAGTTTAGCGTCAGGACAACTAGGGTTAGCGTCAGGACAACTAGGGTTAGCGTCAGGACAACTAGGGATAGCGTCAGGACAACTAGGGTTAGCGTCAGGACAACTAGGGTTAGCGTCAGGACAACTAGGGTTAGCGTCAGGACAACTAGGGTTAGTGCCAGGACAACTAGGGTTAGTGCCAGGACAACTAGGGTTAGCGCCAGGACAACTAGGGTTAGCGTCAGGACAAGTAGGGTTAGCGCCAGGACAACTAGGGTTAGAGCCAGGACAACTAGGGTTAGCGCCAGGACAACTAGGGTTAGCGCCAGGACAACTAGGGTTAGCGCCAGGACAACTAGGGTTAGCGCCAGGACATTTAGGGTTAGCGCCAGGACAACTAGGGTTAGCGCAAGGACAACTAGGGTTAGCGCCAGGACAACTAGGGTTAGCGTCAGGACAACTAGGGTTAGCGTCAGGACAACTAGGGTTAGCGTCAGGACAACTTGGGTTAGCGTCAGGACAACTAGTGTTAGCTTCAGGACAACTAGGGTTAGCGTCAGGACAACTAGGGTTAGCGTCAGGACAACTAGGGTTAGCGTCAGGACAACTAGGGTTAGCGTCAGGACAACTAGGGTTAGCGTCTGGACAAATAGGGTTAGCGTCAGGACAACTAGGGTTAGCGTCAGGACAACTAGGGTTAGCGTCAGGCCAACTAGGGTTAGCATCAGGACAACTAGGGTTAGCGTCAGGACAACTAGGGTTAGCTTCAGGACAACTAGGGTTAGCGTCAGGACAACTAGGGTTAGCGTCATGACAACTAGGGTTAGCGTCAGGACAACTAGGGTTAGCGTCACGACAACTAGGGTTAGCGTCAGGACAACTAGGGTTAGCGTCAGGACAACTAGGGTTAGCGTCACGACAACTAGGGTTAGCGTCAGGACAACTAGGGTTAGCGTCAGGACAACTAGGGTTAGCGTCAGGACAACTAGGGTTAGCGTCAGGACAACTAGGGATAGCGTCAGGACAACTAGGGTTAGCGTCACGACAACTAGGGTTAGCGTCAGTACAACTAGGGTTAGCGTCAGGACAACTAGGGTTAGCGTCAGGACAACTAGGGTTAGCGTCAGGACAACTAGGGTTAACGTCACGACAACTAGGGTTAGCGTCAGGACAACTAGGGTTAGCGTCAGGACAACTAGGGTTAGCGTCAGGACAACTAGGGTTAGCGTCGGGACAACTAGGGTTAGGGTCGGGACAACTAGGGTTAGCGTCAGGACAACTAGGGTTAGCGTCAGGACAACTAGGGTTAGCGTCCGGACAACTAGGGTTAGCGTCAGGACAACTAGGGTTAGCGTCAGGACAACTAGGGTTAGCGTCACGACAACTAGGGTTAGCGTCAGGACAACTAGGGTTAGCGTCACGACAACTAGGGTTAGCATCAGGACAACTAGGCTTAGCGCCAGGACAACTAGGGTTAGCGTCAGGACAACTAGGGTTAGCGTCAGGACAACTAGGGTTAGCGTCAGGACAACTAGGGTTAGCGTCAGGACAACTAGGGTTAGCGTCAGGACAACTAGGGTTAGCGTCAGGACTACTCGGGTTAGCGTCAGGACAACTCGGGTTAGCGTCAGGACAACTAGGGTTAGCGTCAGGACAACTCGGGTTAGCGTCAGGACAACTCGGGTTAACGTCAGGACAACTAGGGTTAGCGTCAGGACAACTAGGGTTAGCGTCAGGACAACTAGGGTTAGCGTCAGGACAATAGGGTTAGCATCAGGACAACTAGGGTAAGCGTCAGGACAACTAGGGTTAGCGTCAGGACAACTAGGGTTAGCGTCAGGACAACTAGGGTTAGTGCCAGGACAACTAGGGTTAGCGCAAGGACAACTAGGGTTAGAGCCAGGACAAGTAGGGTTAGCGCCAGGACAACTAGGGTTAGAGCCAGGACAACTAGGGTTAGCGCCAGGACAACTAGGGTTAGCGCCAGGACAACTAGGGTTAGCGCCAGGACAACTAGGGTTAGCGCCAGGACATTTAGGGTTAGCGCCAGGACAACTAGGGTTAGCGCCAGGACAACTAGGGTTAGCGCCAGGACAACTAGGGTTAGCGTCAGGACAACTAGGGTTAGCGTCAGGACAACTAGGGTTAGCGTCAGGACAACTTGGGTTAGCGTCAGGACAACTAGGGTTAGCGTCAGGACAACTAGGGTTAGCGTCAGGACAACTAGGGTTAGCGTCAGGACAACTTGGGTTAGCGTCAGGACAACTAGGGTTAGCGCCAGGACAACTAGGGTTAGCGCCAGGACAACTAGGGTTAGCGCCAGGACAACTAGGGTTAGCGCCAGGACAACTAGGGTTAGAGCCAGGACAACTAGGGTTAGCGCCAGGACAACTAGGGTTAGCGCCAGGACAACTAGGGTTAGCGCCAGGACAACTAGGGTTAGCGCCAGGACAACTAGGGTTAGCGTCAGGACAACTAGGGTTAGCGTCAGGACAACTAGGGTTAGCGTCAGGACAACTTGGGTTAGCATCAGGACAACTAGGGTTTGCGTCAGGACAACTAGGGTTAGCATCAGGACAACTAGGGTTAGCGTCAGGACAACTAGGGTTAGCGTCAGGACAAATAGGGTTAGCGTCAGGACAACTAGGGTTAGTGTCAGGACAACTAGGGTTAGCGTCAGGACAACTAGGGTTAGCGTCAGGACAACTAGGGTTAGCGTCAGGACAACTAAGGTTAGCTTCAGGATAACTAGGGTTAGCGTCAGGACAACTAGGGTTAGCGTCATGACAACTAGGGTTAGCGTCAGGACAACTAGGGTTAGCGTCACGACAACTAGGGTTAGCGTCAGGACAACTAGGGTTAGCGTCAGGACAACTAGGGTTAGCGTCACGACAACTAGGGTTAGCGTCACGACAACTAGGGTTAGCGTCAGGACAACTAGGGTTAGCGTCACGACAACTAGGGTTAGTGTCAGGACAACTAGGGTTAGCGTCAGGACAACAAGGGTTAGCGTCGGGACAACTAGCTTTAGCGTCAGGACAACTAGGGTTAGCGTCGGGACAACTAGGTTTAGCGTCAGGACAACTAGGGTTAGCGTCCGGACAACTAGGGTTAGCGTCGGGACAACTAGGTTTAGCGTCAGGACAACTAGGGTTAGCGTCCGGACAACTAGGGTTAGCGTCGGGACAACTAGGGTTAGCGTCAGGACAACTAGGGATAGCGTCAGGACAACTAGGGTTAGCGTCACGACAACTAGGGTTAGCGTCAGGACAACTAGGGTTAGCGTCAGGACAACTAGGGTTAGCGTCAGGACAACTAGTGTTAGCGTCAGGACAACTAGGGTTAACGTCACGACAACTAGGGTTAGCGTCAGGACAACTAGGGTTAGCGTCAGGACAACTAGGGTTAGCGTCAGGACAACTAGTGTTAGCGTCAGACAACTAGGGTTAGCGTCGGGACAACTAGGGTTAGCGTCAGGACAACTAGGGTTAGCGTCAGGACAACTAGGGCTAGCGTCCGGACAACTAGGGTTAGCGTCAGGACAACTAGGGTTAGCGTCAGGACAACTAGGGTTAGCGTCACGACAACTAGGGTTAGCGTCAGGACAAGTAAGTTTAGCGTCAGGACAACTAGGGTTAGCGTCAGGACAACTAGGGTTAGCGTCAGGACAACTAGGGATAGCGTCAGGACAACTAGGGTTAGCGTCAGGACAACTAGGGTTAGCGTCAGGACAACTAGGGTTAGCGTCAGGACAACTAGGGTTAGTGCCAGGACAACTAGGGTTAGTGCCAGGACAACTAGGGTTAGCGCCAGGACAACTAGGGTTAGCGTCAGGACAAGTAGGGTTAGCGCCAGGACAACTAGGGTTAGAGCCAGGACAACTAGGGTTAGCGCCAGGACAACTAGGGTTAGCGCCAGGACAACTAGGGTTAGCGCCAGGACAACTAGGGTTAGCGCCAGGACATTTAGGGTTAGCGCCAGGACAACTAGGGTTAGCGCAAGGACAACTAGGGTTAGCGCCAGGACAACTAGGGTTAGCGTCAGGACAACTAGGGTTAGCGTCAGGACAACTAGGGTTAGCGTCAGGACAACTTGGGTTAGCGTCAGGACAACTAGTGTTAGCTTCAGGACAACTAGGGTTAGCGTCAGGACAACTAGGGTTAGCGTCAGGACAACTAGGGTTAGCGTCAGGACAACTAGGGTTAGCGTCAGGACAACTAGGGTTAGCGTCTGGACAAATAGGGTTAGCGTCAGGACAACTAGGGTTAGCGTCAGGACAACTAGGGTTAGCGTCAGGCCAACTAGGGTTAGCATCAGGACAACTAGGGTTAGCGTCAGGACAACTAGGGTTAGCTTCAGGACAACTAGGGTTAGCGTCAGGACAACTAGGGTTAGCGTCATGACAACTAGGGTTAGCGTCAGGACAACTAGGGTTAGCGTCACGACAACTAGGGTTAGCGTCAGGACAACTAGGGTTAGCGTCAGGACAACTAGGGTTAGCGTCACGACAACTAGGGTTAGCGTCAGGACAACTAGGGTTAGCGTCAGGACAACTAGGGTTAGCGTCAGGACAACTAGGGTTAGCGTCAGGACAACTAGGGATAGCGTCAGGACAACTAGGGTTAGCGTCACGACAACTAGGGTTAGCGTCAGTACAACTAGGGTTAGCGTCAGGACAACTAGGGTTAGCGTCAGGACAACTAGGGTTAGCGTCAGGACAACTAGGGTTAACGTCACGACAACTAGGGTTAGCGTCAGGACAACTAGGGTTAGCGTCAGGACAACTAGGGTTAGCGTCAGGACAACTAGGGTTAGCGTCGGGACAACTAGGGTTAGGGTCGGGACAACTAGGGTTAGCGTCAGGACAACTAGGGTTAGCGTCAGGACAACTAGGGTTAGCGTCCGGACAACTAGGGTTAGCGTCAGGACAACTAGGGTTAGCGTCAGGACAACTAGGGTTAGCGTCACGACAACTAGGGTTAGCGTCAGGACAACTAGGGTTAGCGTCACGACAACTAGGGTTAGCATCAGGACAACTAGGCTTAGCGCCAGGACAACTAGGGTTAGCGTCAGGACAACTAGGGTTAGCGTCAGGACAACTAGGGTTAGCGTCAGGACAACTAGGGTTAGCGTCAGGACAACGAGGGTTAGCGTCAGGACAACTAGGGTTAGCGTCAGGACTACTCGGGTTAGCGTCAGGACAACTCGGGTTAGCGTCAGGACAACTAGGGTTAGCGTCAGGACAACTCGGGTTAGCGTCAGGACAACTCGGGTTAACGTCAGGACAACTAGGGTTAGCGTCAGGACAACTAGGGTTAGCGTCAGGACAACTAGGGTTAGCGTCAGGACAATAGGGTTAGCATCAGGACAACTAGGGTAAGCGTCAGGACAACTAGGGTTAGCGTCAGGACAACTAGGGTTAGCGTCAGGACAACTAGGGTTAGTGCCAGGACAACTAGGGTTAGCGCAAGGACAACTAGGGTTAGCGCCAGGACAACTAGGGTTAGAGCCAGGACAAGTAGGGTTAGCGCCAGGACAACTAGGGTTAGAGCCAGGACAACTAGGGTTAGCGCCAGGACAACTAGGGTTAGCGCCAGGACAACTAGGGTTAGCGCCAGGACAACTAGGGTTAGCGCCAGGACATTTAGGGTTAGCGCCAGGACAACTAGGGTTAGCGCCAGGACAACTAGGGTTAGCGCCAGGACAACTAGGGTTAGCGTCAGGACAACTAGGGTTAGCGTCAGGACAACTAGGGTTAGCGTCAGGACAACTTGGGTTAGCGTCAGGACAACTAGGGTTAGCGTCAGGACAACTAGGGTTAGCGTCAGGACAACTAGGGTTAGCGTCAGGACAACTTGGGTTAGCGTCAGGACAACTAGGGTTAGCGTCAGGACAACTAGGGTTAGCGTCAGGACAACTAGGGTTAGCGTCACGACAACTAGGGTTAGCGTCAGGACAACTAGGGTTAGCGTCAGGTCAACTAGGGTTAGCGTCACGACAACTAGGGTTAGCGTCAGGACAACTAGGGTTAGCGTCAGGACAACTAGGTTTAGCGTCAGGACAACTAGGGTTAGCGTCACGACAACTAGGGTTAGCGTCACGACAACTAGGGTTAGCGTCAGGACAACTAGGGTTAGCGTCATGACAACTAGGGTTAGCGTCACGACAACTAGGGTTAGCGTCACGACAACTAGGGTTAGCGTCAGGACAACTAGGTTTAGCGTCAGGACAACTAGGGTTAGCGTCAGGACAACTAGGGTTAGCGTCAGGACAACTAGGGATAGCGTCAGGACAACTAGGGTTAGCGTCACGACAACTAGGGTTAGCGTCAGGACAACTAGGGTTAGCGTCAGGACAACTAGGGTTAGCGTCAGGACAACTAGGGTTAACGTCACGACAACTAGGGTTAGCGTCAGGACAACTAGGGTTAGCGTCAGGACAACTAGGGTTAGCGTCAGGACAACTAGGGTTAGCGTCGGGACAACTAGGGTTAGCGTCAGGACAACTAGGGTTAGCGTCAGGACAACTAGGGTTAGCGTCCGGACAACTAGGGTTAGCGTCAGGACAACTAGGGTTAGCGTCAGGACAACTAGGGTTAGCGTCACGACAACTAGGGTTAGCGTCAGGACAACTAGGGTTAGCGTCACGACAACTAGGGTTAGCATCAGGACAACTAGGCTTAGCGCCAGGACAACTAGGGTTAGCGTCAGGACAACTAGGGTTAGCGTCAGGACAACTAGGGTTAGCGTCAGGACAACTAGGGTTAGCGTCAGGACAACTCGGGTTAGCGTCAGGACAACTAGGGTTAGCGTCAGGACAACTCGGGTTAGCATCAGGACAACTCGGGTTAGCGTCAGGACAACTAGGGTTAGCGTCAGGACAATAGGGTTAGCGTCAGGACAACTAGGGTTAGCGTCAGGACAACTAGGGTTAGCGTCAGGACAACTAGGGTTAGCGTCAGGACAACTAGGGTTAGCGTCAGGACAACTAGGGTTAGCGCCAGGACAACTAGGGTTAGCGCCAGGACAACTAGGGTTAGCGCCAGGACAACTAGGGTTAGAGCCAGGACAACTAGGGTTAGCGCCAGGACAACTAGGGTTAGCGCCAGGACAACTAGGGTTAGCGCCAGGACAACTAGGGTTAGCGCCAGGACAACTAGGGTTAGCGCCAGGACAACTAGGGTTAGCGTCAGGACAACTAGGGTTAGCGTCAGGACAACTAGGGTTAGCGTCAGGACAACTTGGGTTAGCATCAGGACAACTAGGGTTTGCGTCAGGACAACTAGGGTTAGCATCAGGACAACTAGGGTTAGCGTCAGGACAACTAGGGTTAGCGTCAGGACAAATAGGGTTAGCGTCAGGACAACTAGGGTTAGTGTCAGGACAACTAGGGTTAGCGTCAGGACAACTAGGGTTAGCGTCAGGACAACTAGGGTTAGCGTCAGGACAACTAAGGTTAGCTTCAGGATAACTAGGGTTAGCGTCAGGACAACTAGGGTTAGCGTCATGACAACTAGGGTTAGCGTCAGGACAACTAGGGTTAGCGTCACGACAACTAGGGTTAGCGTCAGGACAACTAGGGTTAGCGTCAGGACAACTAGGGTTAGCGTCACGACAACTAGGGTTAGCGTCAGGACAACTAGGGTTAGCGTCAGGACAACTAGGGTTAGCGTCAGGACAACTAGGGATAGCGTCAGGACAACTAGGGTTAGCGTCACGACAACTAGGGTTAGTGTCAGGACAACTAGGGTTAGCGTCAGGACAACAAGGGTTAGCGTCGGGACAACTAGCTTTAGCGTCAGGACAACTAGGGTTAGCGTCGGGACAACTAGGTTTAGCGTCAGGACAACTAGGGTTAGCGTCCGGACAACTAGGGTTAGCGTCGGGACAACTAGGTTTAGCGTCAGGACAACTAGGGTTAGCGTCCGGACAACTAGGGTTAGCGTCGGGACAACTAGGGTTAGCGTCAGGACAACTAGGGATAGCGTCAGGACAACTAGGGTTAGCGTCACGACAACTAGGGTTAGCGTCAGGACAACTAGGGTTAGCGTCAGGACAACTAGGGTTAGCGTCGGGACAACTAGGGTTAGCGTCAGGACAACTAGGGTTATCGTCAGGACAACTAGGGTTAGCGTCCGGACAACTAGGGTTAGCGTCAGGACAACTAGGGTTAGCGTCAGGACAACTAGGGTTAGCGTCACGACAACTAGGGTTAGCGTCAGGACAACTAGGGTTAGCGTCACGACAACTAGGGTTAGCATCAGGACAACTAGGCTTAGCGCCAGGACAACTAGGGTTAGCGTCAGGACAACTAGGGTTAGCGTCAGGACAACTAGGGTTAGCGTCAGGACAACTAGGGTTAGCGTCAGGACAACTAGGGTTAGCGTCAGGACAACTCGGGTTAGCATCAGGACAACTCGGGTTAGCGTCAGGACAACTAGGGTTAGCGTCAGGACAACTAGGGTTAGCGTCAGGACAATAGGGTTAGCGTCAGGACAACTAGGGTTAGCGTCAGGACAACTAGGGTTAGCGTCAGGACAACTATTGTTAGCGTCAGGACAACTAGGGTTAGCGCCAGGACAACTAGGGTTAGCGCCAGGACAACTAGGGTTAGCGCCAGGACAACTAGGGTTAGAGCCAGGACAACTAGGGTTAGCGCCAGGACAACTAGGGTTAGCGCCAGGACAACTAGGGTTAGCGCCAGGACAACTAGGGTTAGCGCCAGGACAACTAGGGTTAGCGCCAGGACAACTAGGGTTAGCGTCAGGACAACTAGGGTTAGCGTCAGGACAACTTGGGTTAGCATCAGGACAACTAGGGTTTGCGTCAGGACAACTAGGGTTAGCATCAGGACAACTAGGGTTAGCGTCAGGACAACTAGGGTTAGCGTCAGGACAAATAGGGTTAGCGTCAGGACAACTAGGGTTAGTGTCAGGACAACTAGGGTTAGCGTCAGGACAACTAGGGTTAGCGTCAGGACAACTAGGGTTAGCGTCAGGACAACTAAGGTTAGCTTCAGGATAACTAGGGTTAGCGTCAGGACAACTAGGGTTAGCGTCATGACAACTAGGGTTAGCGTCAGGACAACTAGGGTTAGCGTCACGACAACTAGGGTTAGCGTCAGGACAACTAGGGTTAGCGTCAGGACAACTAGGGTTAGCGTCACGACAACTAGGGTTAGCGTCACGACAACTAGGGTTAGCGTCAGGACAACTAGGGTTAGCGTCAGGACAACTAGGGATAGCGTCAGGACAACTAGGGTTAGCGTCACGACAACTAGGGTTAGTGTCAGGACAACAAGGGTTAGCGTCAGGACAACAAGGGTTAGCGTCGGGACAACTAGCTTTAGCGTCAGGACAACTAGGGTTAGCGTCGGGACAACTAGGTTTAGCGTCAGGACAACTAGGGTTAGCGTCCGGACAACTAGGGTTAGCGTCGGGACAACTAGGTTTAGCGTCAGGACAACTAGGGTTAGCGTCCGGACAACTAGGGTTAGCGTCGGGACAACTAGGGTTAGCGTCAGGACAACTAGGGATAGCGTCAGGACAACTAGGGTTAGCGTCACGACAACTAGGGTTAGCGTCAGGACAACTAGGGTTAGCGTCAGGACAACTAGGGTTAGCGTCAGGACAACTAGTGTTACCGTCAGGACAACTAGGGTTAACGTCACGAAAACTAGGGTTAGCGTCAGGACAACTAGGGTTAGCGTCAGGACAACTAGGGTTAGCGTCAGGACAACTAGTGTTAGCGTCAGACAACTCGGGTTAGCGTCGGGACAACTAGGGTTAGCGTCAGGACAACTAGGGTTAGCGTCAGGACAACTAGGGCTAGCGTCCGGACAACTAGGGTTAGCGTCAGGACAACTAGGGTTAGCGTCAGGACAACTAGGGTTAGCGTCACGACAACTAGGGTTAGCGTCAGGACAACTAGGGTTAGCGTCACGACAACTAGGGTTAGCATCAGGACAACTAGGCTTAGCGCCAGGACAACTAGGGTTAGCGTCAGGACAACTAGGGTTAGCGTCAGGACAACTAGGGTTAGCGTCACGACAACTAGGGTTAGCGTCAGGACAACTAGGGTTAGCGTCAGGTCAACTAGGGTTAGCGTCACGACAACTAGGGTTAGCGTCAGGACAACTAGGGTTAGCGTCAGGACAACTAGGTTTAGCGTCAGGACAACTAGGGTTAGCGTCACGACAACTAGGGTTAGCGTCACGACAACTAGGGTTAGCGTCAGGACAACTAGGGTTAGCATCATGACAACTAGGGTTAGCGTCACGACAACTAGGGTTAGCGTCACGACAACTAGGGTTAGCGTCAGGACAACTAGGTTTAGCGTCAGGACAACTAGGGTTAGCGTCAGGACAACTAGGGTTAGCGTCAGGACAACTAGGGATAGCGTCAGGACAACTAGGGTTAGCGTCACGACAACTAGGGTTAGCGTCAGGACAACTAGGGTTAGCGTCAGGACAACTAGGGTTAGCGTCAGGACAACTAGGGTTAACGTCACGACAACTAGGGTTAGCGTCAGGACAACTAGGGTTAGCGTCAGGACAACTAGGGTTAGCGTCAGGACAACTAGGGTTAGCGTCGGGACAACTAGGGTTAGCGTCAGGACAACTAGGGTTAGCGTCAGGACAACTAGGGTTAGCGTCCGGACAACTAGGGTTAGCGTCAGGACAACTAGGGTTAGCGTCAGGACAACTAGGGTTAGCGTCACGACAACTAGGGTTAGCGTCAGGACAACTAGGGTTAGCGTCACGACAACTAGGGTTAGCATCAGGACAACTAGGCTTAGCGCCAGGACAACTAGGGTTAGCGTCAGGACAACTAGGGTTAGCGTCAGGACAACTAGGGTTAGCGTCAGGACAACTAGGGTTAGCGTCAGGACAACTCGGGTTAGCGTCAGGACAACTAGGGTTAGCGTCAGGACAACTCGGGTTAGCATCAGGACAACTCGGGTTAGCGTCAGGACAACTAGGGTTAGCGTCAGGACAACTAGGGTTAGCGTCATGACAACTAGGGTTAGCGTCAGGACAACTAGGGTTAGCGTCACGACAACTAGGGTTAGCGTCAGGACAACTAGGGTTAGCGTCACGACAACTAGGGTTAGCGTCAGGACAACTAGGGTTAGCGTCAGGACAACTAGGGTTAGCGTCAGGACAACTAGGGATAGCGTCACGACAACTAGGGTTAGCGTCAGGACAACTAGGGTTAGCGTCACGACAACTAGGGTTAGCATCAGGACAACTAGGCTTAGCGCCAGGACAACTAGGGTTAGCGTCAGGACAACTAGGGTTAGCGTCAGGACAACTAGGGTTAGCGTCAGGACAACTAGGGTTAGCGTCAGGACAACTCGGGTTAGCGTCAGGACAACTAGGGTTAGCGTCAGGACAACTCGGGTTAGCATCAGGACAACTCGGGTTAGCGTCAGGACAACTAGGGTTAGCGTCAGGACAACTAGGGTTAGCGTCATGACAACTAGGGTTAGCGTCAGGACAACTAGGGTTAGCGTCACGACAACTAGGGTTAGCGTCAGGACAACTAGGGTTAGCGTCACGACAACTAGGGTTAGCGTCAGGACAACTAGGGTTAGCGTCAGGACAACTAGCGTTAGCGTCAGGACAACTAGGGATAGCGTCAGGACAACTAGGGTTAGCGTCACGACAACTAGGGTTAGTGTCAGGACAACTAGGGTTAGCGTCAGGACAACAAGGGTTAGCGTCGGGACAACTAGCTTTAGCGTCAGGACAACTAGGGTTAGCGTCGGGACAACTAGGTTTAGCGTCAGGACAACTAGGGTTAGCGTCCGGACAACTAGGGTTAGCGTCGGGACAACTAGGTTTAGCGTCAGGACAACTAGGGTTAGCGTCCGGACAACTAGGGTTAGCGTCGGGACAACTAGGGTTAGCGTCAGGACAACTAGGGATAGCGTCAGGACAACTAGGGTTAGCGTCACGACAACTAGGGTTAGCGTCAGGACAACTAGGGTTAGCGTCAGGACAACTAGGGTTAGCGTCGGGACAACTAGGGTTAGCGTCAGGACAACTAGGGTTAGCGTCAGGACAACTAGGGTTAGCGTCCGGACAACTAGGGTTAGCGTCAGGACAACTAGGGTTAGCGTCAGGACAACTAGGGTTAGCGTCACGACAACTAGGGTTAGCGTCAGGACAACTAGGGTTAGCGTCACGACAACTAGGGTTAGCGTCAGGACAACTAGGCTTAGCGCCAGGACAACTAGGGTTAGCGTCAGGACAACTAGGGTTAGCGTCAGGACAACTAGGGTTAGCGTCAGGACAACTAGGGTTAGCGTCAGGACAACTCGGGTTAGCGTCAGGACAACTAGGGTTAGCGTCAGGACAACTCGGGTTAGCATCAGGACAACTCGGGTTAGCGTCAGGACAACTAGGGTTAGCGTCAGGACAACTAGGGTTAGCGTCAGGACAATAGGGTTAGCGTCAGGACAACTAGGGTTAGCGTCAGGACAACTAGGGTTAGCGTCAGGACAACTAGGGTTAGCGTCAGGACAACTAGGGTTAGCGCCAGGACAACTAGGGTTAGCGCCAGGACAACTAGGGTTAGCGCCAGGACAACTAGGGTTAGAGCCAGGACAACTAGGGTTAGCGCCAGGACAACTAGGGTTAGCGCCAGGACAACTAGGGTTAGCGCCAGGACAACTAGGGTTAGCGCCAGGACAACTAGGGTTAGCGCCAGGACAACTAGGGTTATCGTCAGGACAACTAGGGTTAGCGTCAGGACAACTTGGGTTAGCATCAGGACAACTAGGGTTTGCGTCAGGACAACTAGGGTTAGCATCAGGACAACTAGGGTTAGCGTCAGGACAACTAGGGTTAGCGTCAGGACAAATAGGGTTAGCGTCAGGACAACTAGGGTTAGTGTCAGGACAACTAGGGTTAGCGTCAGGACAACTAGGGTTAGCGTCAGGACAACTAGGGTTAGCGTCAGGACAACTAAGGTTAGCTTCAGGATAACTAGGGTTAGCGTCAGGACAACTAGGGTTAGCGTCATGACAACTAGGGTTAGCGTCAGGACAACTAGGGTTAGCGTCACGACAACTAGGGTTAGCGTCAGGACAACTAGGGTTAGCGTCAGGACAACTAGGGTTAGCGTCACGACAACTAGGGTTAGCGTCAGGACAACTAGGGTTAGCGTCAGGACAACTAGGGTTAGCGTCAGGACAACTAGGGATAGCGTCAGGACAACTAGGGTTAGCGTCACGACAACTAGGGTTAGTGTCAGGACAACTAGGGTTAGCGTCAGGACAACAAGGGTTAGCGTCGGGACAACTAGCTTTAGCGTCAGGACAACTAGGGTTAGCGTCGGGACAACTAGGTTTAGCGTCAGGACAACTAGGGTTAGCGTCCGGACAACTAGGGTTAGCGTCGGGACAACTAGGTTTAGCGTCAGGACAACTAGGGTTAGCGTCCGGACAACTAGGGTTAGCGTCGGGACAACTAGGGTTAGCGTCAGGACAACTAGGGATAGCGTCAGGACAACTAGGGTTAGCGTCACGACAACTAGGGTTAGCGTCAGGACAACTAGGGTTAGCGTCAGGACAACTAGGGTTAGCGTCAGGACAACTAGTGTTAGCGTCAGGACAACTAGGGTTAACGTCACGACAACTAGGGTTAGCGTCAGGACAACTAGGGTTAGCGTCAGGACAACTAGGGTTAGCGTCAGGACAACTAGTGTTAGCGTCAGACAACTAGGGTTAGCGTCGGGACAACTAGGGTTAGCGTCAGGACAACTAGGGTTAGCGTCAGGACAACTAGGGCTAGCGTCCGGACAACTAGGGTTAGCGTCAGGACAACTAGGGTTAGCGTCAGGCCAACTAGGGTTAGCGTCACGACAACTACGGTTAGCGTCAGGACAACTAGGGTTAGCGTCACGACAACTAGGGTTAGCGTCACGACAACTAGGGTTAGCGTCAGGACAACTAGGGTTAGCGTCAGGTCAACTAGGGTTAGCGTCACGACAACTAGGGTTAGCGTCAGGACAACTAGGGTTAGCGTCAGGACAACTAGGTTTAGCGTCAGGACAACTAGGGTTAGCGTCACGACAACTAGGGTTAGCGTCACGACAACTAGGGTTAGCGTCAGGACAACTAGGGTTAGCGTCAGGACAACTAGTGTTAGCGTCAGGACAACTAGGGTTAACGTCACGACAACTAGGGTTAGCGTCAGGACAACTAGGGTTAGCGTCAGGACAACTAGGGTTAGCGTCAGGACAACTAGTGTTAGCGTCAGACAACTAGGGTTAGCGTCGGGACAACTAGGGTTAGCGTCAGGACAACTAGGGTTAGCGTCAGGACAACTAGGGCTAGCGTCCGGACAACTAGGGTTAGCGTCAGGACAACTAGGGTTAGCGTCAGGCCAACTAGGGTTAGCGTCACGACAACTAGGGTTAGCGTCAGGACAACTAGGGTTAGCGTCACGACAACTAGGGTTAGCATCAGGACAACTAGGCTTAGCGCCAGGACAACTAGGGTTAGCGTCAGGACAACTAGGGTTAGCGTCAGGACAACTAGGGTTAGCGTCACGACAACTAGGGTTAGCGTCAGGACAACTAGGGTTAGCGTCAGGTCAACTAGGGTTAGCGTCACGACAACTAGGGTTAGCGTCAGGACAACTAGGGTTAGCGTCAGGACAACTAGGTTTAGCGTCAGGACAACTAGGGTTAGCGTCACGACAACTAGGGTTAGCGTCACGACAACTAGGGTTAGCGTCAGGACAACTAGGGTTAGCATCATGACAACTAGGGTTAGCGTCACGACAACTAGGGTTAGCGTCACGACAACTAGGGTTAGCGTCAGGACAACTAGGTTTAGCGTCAGGACAACTAGGGTTAGCGTCAGGACAACTAGGGTTAGCGTCAGGACAACTAGGGATAGCGTCAGGACAACTAGGGTTAGCGTCACGACAACTAGGGTTAGCGTCAGGACAACTAGGGTTAGCGTCAGGACAACTAGGGTTAGCGTCAGGACAACTAGGGTTAACGTCACGACAACTAGGGTTAGCGTCAGGACAACTAGGGTTAGCGTCAGGACAACTAGGGTTAGCGTCGGGACAACTAGGGTTAGCGTCAGGACAACTAGGGTTAGCGTCAGGACAACTAGGGTTAGCGTCCGGACAACTAGGGTTAGCGTCAGGACAACTAGGGTTAGCGTCAGGACAACTAGGGTTAGCGTCACGACAACTAGGGTTAGCGTCAGGACAACTAGGGTTAGCGTCACGACAACTAGGGTTAGCATCAGGACAACTAGGCTTAGCGCCAGGACAACTAGGGTTAGCGTCAGGACAACTAGGGTTAGCGTCAGGACAACTAGGGTTAGCGTCAGGACAACTAGGGTTAGCGTCAGGACAACTCGGGTTAGCGTCAGGACAACTAGGGTTAGCGTCAGGACAACTCGGGTTAGCATCAGGACAACTCGGGTTAGCGTCAGGACAACTAGGGTTAGCGTCAGGACAACTAGGGTTAGCGTCAGGACAATAGGGTTAGCGTCAGGACAACTAGGGTTAGCGTCAGGACAACTAGGGTTAGCGTCAGGACAACTAGGGTTAGCGTCAGGACAACTAGGGTTAGCGCCAGGACAACTAGGGTTAGCGCCAGGACAACTAGGGTTAGCGCCAGGACAACTAGGGTTAGAGCCAGGACAACTAGGGTTAGCGCCAGGACAACTAGGGTTAGCGCCAGGACAACTAGGGTTAGCGCCAGGACAACTAGGGTTAGCGCCAGGACAACTAGGGTTAGCGTCAGGACAACTAGGGTTAGCGTCAGGACAACTAGGGTTAGCGTCACGACAACTTTGGTTAGCATCAGGACAACTAGGGTTTGCGTCAGGACAACTAGGGTTAGCATCAGGACAACTAGGGTTAGCGTCAGGACAACTAGGGTTAGCGTCAGGACAAATAGGGTTAGCGTCAGGACAACTAGGGTTAGTGTCAGGACAACTAGGGTTAGCGTCAGGACAACTAGGGTTAGCGTCAGGACAACTAGGGTTAGCGTCAGGACAACTAAGGTTAGCTTCAGGATAACTAGGGTTAGCGTCAGGACAACTAGGGTTAGCGTCATGACAACTAGGGTTAGCGTCAGGACAACTAGGGTTAGCGTCACGACAACTAGGGTTAGCGTCAGGACAACTAGGGTTAGCGTCAGGACAACTAGGGTTAGCGTCAGGACAACTAGGGATAGCGTCAGGACAACTAGGGTTAGCGTCACGACAACTAGGGTTAGTGTCAGGACAACTAGGGTTAGCGTCAGGACAACAAGGGTTAGCGTCGGGACAACTAGCTTTAGCGTCAGGACAACTAGGTTTAGCGTCGGGACAACTAGGTTTAGCGTCAGGACAACTAGGGTTAGCGTCCGGACAACTAGGGTTAGCGTCGGGACAACTAGGTTTAGCGTCAGGACAACTAGGGTTAGCGTCCGGACAACTAGGGTTAGCGTCGGGACAACTAGGGTTAGCGTCAGGACAACTAGGGATAGCGTCAGGACAACTAGGGTTAGCGTCACGACAACTAGGGTTAGCGTCAGGACAACTAGGGTTAGCGTCAGGACAACTAGGGTTAGCGTCAGGACAACTAGTGTTAGCGTCAGGACAACTAGGGTTAACGTCACGACAACTAGGGTTAGCGTCAGGACAACTAGGGTTAGCGTCAGGACAACTAGGGTTAGCGTCAGGACAACTAGTGTTAGCGTCAGACAACTAGGGTTAGCGTCGGGACAACTAGGGTTAGCGTCAGGACAACTAGGGTTAGCGTCAGGACAACTAGGGCTAGCGTCCGGACAACTAGGGTTAGCGTCAGGACAACTAGGGTTAGCGTCAGGACAACTAGGGTTAGCGTCACGACAACTAGGGTTAGCGTCAGGACAAATAGGGTTAGCGTCAGGACAACTAGGGTTAGTGTCAGGACAACTAGGGTTAGCGTCAGGACAACTAGGGTTAGCGTCAGGACAACTAGGGTTAGCGTCAGGACAACTAAGGTTAGCTTCAGGATAACTAGGGTTAGCGTCAGGACAACTAGGGTTAGCGTCATGACAACTAGGGTTAGCGTCAGGACAACTAGGGTTAGCGTCACGACAACTAGGGTTAGCGTCAGGACAACTAGGGTTAGCGTCAGGACAACTAGGGTTAGCGTCAGGACAACTAGGGATAGCGTCAGGACAACTAGGGTTAGCGTCACGACAACTAGGGTTAGTGTCAGGACAACTAGGGTTAGCGTCAGGACAACAAGGGTTAGCGTCGGGACAACTAGCTTTAGCGTCAGGACAACTAGGGTTAGCGTCGGGACAACTAGGTTTAGCGTCAGGACAACTAGGGTTAGCGTCCGGACAACTAGGGTTAGCGTCGGGACAACTAGGTTTAGCGTCAGGACAACTAGGGTTAGCGTCCGGACAACTAGGGTTAGCGTCGGGACAACTAGGGTTAGCGTCAGGACAACTAGGGATAGCGTCAGGACAACTAGGGTTAGCGTCACGACAACTAGGGTTAGCGTCAGGACAACTAGGGTTAGCGTCAGGACAACTAGGGTTAGCGTCAGGACAACTAGTGTTAGCGTCAGGACAACTAGGGTTAACGTCACGACAACTAGGGTTAGCGTCAGGACAACTAGGGTTAGCGTCAGGACAACTAGGGTTAGCGTCAGGACAACTAGTGTTAGCGTCAGACAACTAGGGTTAGCGTCGGGACAACTAGGGTTAGCGTCAGGACAACTAGGGTTAGCGTCAGGACAACTAGGGCTAGCGTCCGGACAACTAGGGTTAGCGTCAGGACAACTAGGGTTAGCGTCAGGACAACTAGGGTTAGCGTCACGACAACTAGGGTTAGCGTCAGGACAACTAGGGTTAGCGTCACGACAACTAGGGTTAGCATCAGGACAACTAGGCTTAGCGCCAGGACAACTAGGGTTAGCGTCAGGACAACTAGGGTTAGCGTCAGGACAACTAGGGTTAGCGTCAGGACAACTAGGGTTAGCATCAGGACAACTCGGGTTAGTGTCAGGACAACTAGGGTTAGCGTCAGGACAACTCGGGTTAGCGTCAGGACAACTCGGGTTAGCGTCAGGACAACTAGGGTTAGCGTCAGGACAACTAGGGTTAGCGTCAGGACAACTAGGGTTTGCGTCAGGACAATAGGGTTAGCGTCAGGACAACTAGGGTTAGCGTCAGGACAACTAGGGTTAGCGTCAGGACAACTAGGGTTAGCGTCACGACAACTAGGGTTAGTGTCAGGACAACTAGGGTTAGCGTCAGGACAACAAGGGTTAGCGTCGGGACAACTAGCTTTAGCGTCAGGACAACTAGGGTTAGCGTCGGGACAACTAGGTTTAGCGTCAGGACAACTAGGGTTAGCGTCCGGACAACTAGGGTTAGCGTCGGGACAACTAGGTTTAGCGTCAGGACAACTAGGGTTAGCGTCCGGACAACTAGGGTTAGCGTCGGGACAACTAGGGTTAGCGTCAGGACAACTAGGGATAGCGTCAGGACAACTAGGGTTAGCGTCACGACAACTAGGGTTAGCGTCAGGACAACTAGGGTTAGCGTCAGGACAACTAGGGTTAGCGTCAGGACAACTAGTGTTAGCGTCAGGACAACTAGGGTTAACGTCACGACAACTAGGGTTAGCGTCAGGACAACTAGGGTTAGCGTCAGGACAACTAGTGTTAGCGTCAGACAACTAGGGTTAGCGTCGGGACAACTAGGGTTAGCGTCAGGACAACTAGGGTTAGCGTCAGGACAACTAGGGCTAGCGTCCGGACAACTAGGGTTAGCGTCAGGACAACTAGGGTTAGCGTCAGGACAACTAGGGTTAGCGTCACGACAACTAGGGTTAGCGTCAGGACAACTAGGGTTAGCGTCACGACAACTAGGGTTAGCATCAGGACAACTAGGCTTAGCGCCAGGACAACTAGGGTTAGCGTCAGGACAACTAGGGTTAGCGTCAGGACAACTAGGGTTAGCGTCAGGACAACTAGGGTTAGCGTCAGGACAACTCGGGTTAGTGTCAGGACAACTAGGGTTAGCGTCAGGACAACTCGGGTTAGCGTCAGGACAACTCGGGTTAGCGTCAGGACAACTAGGGTTAGCGTCAGGACAACTAGGGTTAGCGTCAGGACAACTAGGGTTTGCGTCAGGACAATAGGGTTAGCGTCAGGACAACTAGGGTTAGCGTCAGGACAACTAGGGTTAGCGTCAGGACAACTAGGGTTAGCGTCAGGACAACTAGGGTTAGCGTCAGGACAACTAGGGTTAGCGCCAGGACAACTAGGGTTAGCGCCAGGACAACTAGGGTTAGCGCCAGGACAACTAGGGTTAGCGCCAGGACAACTAGGGTTAGAGCCAGGACAACTAGGGTAAGCGCCAGGACAACTAGGGTTAGCGCCAGGACAACTAGGGTTAGCGCCAGGACAACTAGGGTTAGCGCCAGGACAACTAGGGTTAGCGTCAGGACAACTAGGGTTAGCGTCAGGACAACTAGGGTTAGCGTCAGGACAACTTTGGTTAGCATCAGGACAACTAGGGTTTGCGTCAGGACAACTAGGGTTAGCATCAGGACAACTAGGGTTAGCGTCAGGACAACTAGGGTTAGCGTCAGGACAAATAGGGTTAGCGTCAGGACAACTAGGGTTAGTGTCAGGACAACTAGGGTTAGCGTCAGGACAACTAGGGTTAGCGTCAGGACAACTAGGGTTAGCGTAAGGACAACTAAGGTTAGCTTCAGGATAACTAGGGTTAGCGTCAGGACAACTAGGGTTAGCGTCATGACAACTAGGGTTAGCGTCAGGACAACTAGGGTTAGCGTCACGACAACTAGGGTTAGCGTCAGGACAACTAGGGTTAGCGTCAGGACAACTAGGGTTAGCGTCACGACAACTAGGGTTAGCGTCAGGACAACTAGGGTTAGCGTCAGGACAACTAGGGTTAGCGTCAGGACAACTAGGGATAGCGTCAGGACAACTAGGGTTAGCGTCACGACAACTAGGGTTAGTGTCAGGACAACTAGGGTTAGCGTCAGGACAACAAGGGTTAGCGTCGGGACAACTAGCTTTAGCGTCAGGACAACTAGGGTTAGCGTCGGGACAACTAGGTTTAGCGTCAGGACAACTAGGGTTAGCGTCCGGACAACTAGGGTTAGCGTCGGGACAACTAGGTTTAGCGTCAGGACAACTAGGGTTAGCGTCCGGACAACTAGGGTTAGCGTCGGGACAACTAGGGTTAGCGTCAGGACAACTAGGGATAGCGTCAGGACAACTAGGGTTAGCGTCACGACAACTAGGGTTAGCGTCAGGACAACTAGGGTTAGCGTCAGGACAACTAGGGTTAGCGTCAGGACAACTAGTGTTAGCGTCAGGACAACTAGGGTTAACGTCACGACAACTAGGGTTAGCGTCAGGACAACTAGGGTTAGCGTCAGGACAACTAGGGTTAGCGTCAGGACAACTAGTGTTAGCGTCAGACAACTAGGGTTAGCGTCGGGACAACTAGGGTTAGCGTCAGGACAACTAGGGTTAGCGTCAGGACAACTAGGGCTAGCGTCCGGACAACTAGGGTTAGCGTCAGGACAACTAGGGTTAGCGTCAGGACAACTAGGGTTAGCGTCACGACAACTAGGGTTAGCGTCAGGACAACTAGGGTTAGCGTCACGACAACTAGGGTTAGCATCAGGACAACTAGGCTTAACGCCAGGACAACTAGGGTTAGCGTCAGGACAACTAGGGTTAGCGTCAGGACAACTAGGGTTAGCGTCAGGACAACTAGGGTTAGCATCAGGACAACTCGGGTTAGTGTCAGGACAACTAGGGTTAGCGTCAGGACAACTCGGGTTAGCGTCAGGACAACTCGGGTTAGCGTCAGGACAACTAGGGTTAGCGTCAGGACAACTAGGGTTAGCGTCAGGACAACTAGGGTTTGCGTCAGGACAATAGGGTTAGCGTCAGGACAACTAGGGTTAGCGTCAGGACAACTAGGGTTAGCGTCAGGACAACTAGGGTTAGCGTCACGACAACTAGGGTTAGTGTCAGGACAACTAGGGTTAGCGTCAGGACAACAAGGGTTAGCGTCGGGACAACTAGCTTTAGTGTCAGGACAACTAGGGTTAGCGTCGGGACAACTAGGTTTAGCGTCAGGACAACTAGGGTTAGCGTCCGGACAACTAGGGTTAGCGTCGGGACAACTAGGTTTAGCGTCAGGACAACTAGGGTTAGCGTCCGGACAACTAGGGTTAGCGTCGGGACAACTAGGGTTAGCGTCAGGACAACTAGGGATAGCGTCAGGACAACTAGGGTTAGCGTCACGACAACTAGGGTTAGCGTCAGGACAACTAGGGTTAGCGTCAGGACAACTAGGGTTAGCGTCAGGACAACTAGTGTTAGCGTCAGGACAACTAGGGTTAACGTCACGACAACTAGGGTTAGCGTCAGGACAACTAGGGTTAGCGTCAGGACAACTAGTGTTAGCGTCAGACAACTAGGGTTAGCGTCGGGACAACTAGGGTTAGCGTCAGGACAACTAGGGTTAGCGTCAGGACAACTAGGGCTAGCGTCCGGACAACTAGGGTTAGCGTCAGGACAACTAGGGTTAGCGTCAGGACAACTAGGGTTAGCGTCACGACAACTAGGGTTAGCGTCAGGACAACTAGGGTTAGCGTCACGACAACTAGGGTTAGCATCAGGACAACTAGGCTTAGCGCCAGGACAACTAGGGTTAGCGTCAGGACAACTAGGGTTAGCGTCAGGACAACTAGGGTTAGCGTCAGGACAACTAGGGTTAGCGTCAGGACAACTCGGGTTAGTGTCAGGACAACTAGGGTTAGCGTCAGGACAACTCGGGTTAGCGTCAGGACAACTCGGGTTAGCGTCAGGACAACTAGGGTTAGCGTCAGGACAACTAGGGTTAGCGTCAGGACAACTAGGGTTTGCGTCAGGACAATAGGGTTAGCGTCAGGACAACTAGGGTTAGCGTCAGGACAACTAGGGTTAGCGTCAGGACAACTAGGGTTAGCGTCAGGACAACTAGGGTTAGCGTCAGGACAACTAGGGTTAGCGCCAGGACAACTAGGGTTAGCGCCAGGACAACTAGGGTTAGCGCCAGGACAACTAGGGTTAGCGCCAGGACAACTAGGGTTAGAGCCAGGACAACTAGGGTAAGCGCCAGGACAACTAGGGTTAGCGCCAGGACAACTAGGGTTAGCGCCAGGACAACTAGGGTTAGCGCCAGGACAACTAGGGTTAGAGCCAGGACAACTAGGGTTAGCACCAGGACAACTAGGGTTAGCGCCAGGACAACTAGGGTTAGCGTCAGGACAACTAGGGTTAGCGTCAGGACAACTTGGGTTAGCGTCAGGACAACTAGGGTTAGCGTCAGGACAACTAGGGTTAGCGTCAGGACAACTAGGGTTAGCGTCAGGACAACTAGGGTTAGCTTCAGGATAACTAGGGTTAACGTCAGGACAACTAGGGTTAGCGTCATGACAACTAGGGTTAGCGTCAGGACAACTAGGGTTAGCGTCACCACAACTAGGGTTAGCGTCAGGACAACTAGGGTTAGCGTCAGGACAACTAGGGTTAGCATCACGACAACTAGGGTTAGCGTCAGGACAACTAGGGTTAGCGTCACGACAACTAGGGTTAGCGTCAGGACAACTAGGGTTAGCGTCAGGACAACTAGGGTTAGCGTCAGGACAACTAGGGATAGCGTCAGGACAACTAGGGTTAGCGTCACGACAACTAGGGTTAGTGTCAGGACAACTCGGGTTAGCATCAGGACAACTCGGGTTAGCGTCGGGACAACTAGGGTTAGCGTCAGGACAACTAGGGTTAGTGTCAGGACAACTAGGGTTAGCGTCAGGACAACTAGGGTTAGCGTCAGGACAACTAGGGTTAGCGTCAGGACAACTAGTGTTAGCGTCAGACAACTAGGGTTAGCGTCGGGACAACTAGGGTTAGCGTCAGGACAACTAGGGTTAGCGTCAGGACAACTAGGGCTAGCGTCCGGACAACTAGGGTTAGCGTCAGGACAACTAGGGTTAGCGTCAGGACAACTAGGGTTAGCGTCACGACAACTAGGGTTAGCGCCAGGACAACTAGGGTTAGCGTCACGACAACTAGGGTTAGCATCAGGACAACTAGGCTTAGCGCCAGGATAACTAGGGTTAGCGTCAGGACAACTAGGGTTAGCGTCAGGACAACTAGGGTTAGCATCAGGACAACTAGGGTTAGCGTCAGGACAACTCGGGTTAGTGTCAGGACAACTAGGGTTAGCGTCAGGACAACTCGGGTTAGCGTCAGGACAACTAGGGTTAGCGTCAGGACAACTAGGGTTAGCGTCAGGACAACTAGGGTTTGCGTCAGGACAATAGGGTTAGCGTCAGGACAACTAGGGTTAGCGTCAGGACAACTAGGGTTAGCGTCAGGACAACTAGGGTTAGCGTCAGGACAACTAGGGTTAGCGCCAGGACAACTAGGGTTAGCGCCAGGACAACTAGGGTTAGCGCCAGGACAACTAGGGTTAGCGCCAGGACAACTAGGGTTAGAGCCAGGACAACTAGGGTTAGCGCCAGGACAACTAGGGTTAGCGCCAGGACAACTAGGGTTAGCGCCAGGACAACTAGGGTTAGCGCCAGGACAACTAGGGTTAGCACCAGGACAACTAGGGTTAGCGCCAGGACAACTAGGGTTAGCGTCAGGACAACTAGGGTTAGCGTCAGGACAACTAGGGTTAGCGTCAGGACAACTTGGGTTAGCGTCAGGACAACTAGGGTTAGCGTCAGGACAACTAGGGTTAGCGTCAGGACAACTAGGGTTAGCGTCAGGACAACTAGGGTTAGCTTCAGGATAACTAGGGTTAACGTCAGGACAACTAGGGTTAGCGTCATGACAACTAGGGTTAGCGTCAGGACAACTAGGGTTAGCGTCACCACAACTAGGGTTAGCGTCAGGACAACTAGGGTTAGCGTCAGGACAACTAGGGTTAGCATCACGACAACTAGGGTTAGCGTCAGGACAACTAGGGTTAGCGTCACGACAACTAGGATTAGCGTCAGGACAACTAGGGTTAGCGTCAGGACAACTAGGGTTAGCGTCAGGACAACTAGGGATAGCGTCAGGACAACTAGGGTTAGCGTCACGACAACTAGGGTTAGTGTCAGGACAACTCGGGTTAGCATCAGGACAACTCGGGTTAGCGTCGGGACAACTAGGGTTAGCGTCAGGACAACTAGGGTTAGTGTCAGGACAACTAGGGTTAGCGTCAGGACAACTAGGGTTAGCGTCA
>NW_027370850.1:0-32717 GCF_046119375.1 Phyllobates terribilis
ACAAAATGTAATAAAGCTGTGTCTGAGAGCAAGGGGGAGGTTCTCTAGTCAGGGGAACATTAGCATGCAGTACCTCCTGTCTCAGGCCAGTAGGGGGAGCAGGCTGCCCCTATAAAAGCTGGTGCTGGGGGCAGGGTTAGGGAGAACTTGAAGGCCTGTCTCAGGACTGAGACTTGTCCCAGAGCAGAGCAGGGACAGACAGTTGTATTGCACCTAAGAGGAAGTGTGGCAGGAGGAGAGCCACAAGCCAGAGACAAGAGGCGAAGAGAGCCTGTCTTGGCAGATAAAAGACTTACTTTACCAGACTTTGGTGTCTGAGGCTGGGAGGATTCCACATTCTCCAGCAGATAACCAGTCCACAAGGGACTGTATATTCCTTTGCCTAAGAAGCCTGGAGGCCCTGCCACAACAGAAGGGACCAGCAGAGCCGTACAAGGCTGGGAGCAGAAAGGAACCCACGTCGCAGGCCATACAGGCGAGAATACACGGAAAGCTCGGAAACGTGGGCTGCTACCCTATAATGAGGAGATAGCCAGAAGGAGCACAGAAAGCACGGTAGGCCTACACCCTCACCCTGACCAGGGCCAATTTCCCCGTTGCTCTCAGACATCCAGGTCCCCTCCTAGGACTGTTTGTGGGTCAGTTTACCTTTTCTAGTAAAGACCCTGGACTGCAACCTGTTGTCTGTGTGCTCCTTGCTCCTCCAGCACTATTAACACTGGGACTCTCACTACCATCACTCCCACCATCCATTATACTGCCCTGGGGCCGCACTCTTCCTGTGGGGAGTCACACTACCCTAGCTGCACACCTCATCAGCCCCAGCGGTCTGCATGCAGCGGCAGTTCCTAATAACCGCAATCCACGGGTGGCGTAGTCGGACATTATCAGCAGAACGTAGCAGACTACCATTGGCCTGACCACCCTGAGCCACGGAACCGGGTCGCCACTACTACCCCCATCGTCTCCCTATTGCCCGGATCCGAGTTCCCCACGGCCCAGGGGGCGAGTCAGCTTTGGCGTAGTCGGCAGGATTTCGTGCCCGTAACCACCGGGTAATGCGTGCCTGAAAAAGACTTTTGTAACTTACCTGTGGCGAAGTTTCCCGCCATCCGGAGCCGATTCCCGCCATCAGACGCCATCTTGGACCGTTTCCCGCCGTCTTCTGCCGTCTTCCCGCCATCCGCAGCTGCTTCCCGCCATCGGACGCCATCTTCGGGAAGAAGAGGGGCGTGGACGTCAAAACCGCGCTAGATCCGAAGCTCCGCCCCACGCACCGACGCTGCGCAAGGTCCTGGAAGGGAGAGAGAGCGACGCTGACGTCATCAGGACGCGACGCCAGGTCCTCGTCCAGAGCAGCAGCAGCGGAGCCGCGGCATACAGAAGAGGATCGTCGGAAGGTAGGCCACGCTTAACTAAGGGGGAGGAAAATGTCGGACACAGAGGCGCCCACTACCACCAACGAGGCTGCAGCAGCGGTGATGCGCTTTTCCCTGCCCAACATCCCTGGAGCGGCCTGGCTGCCCAAGTACTCAGGGGAGCCCCATGCCCTAACTGACTTTAAGGAAAGGCTGTACAGTTTGTTCCAAGTCTACCCCCTGACAGAGGAACAGAAGGTCAGCATACTAACAGGGCAGTTAACTGGCGCAGCCCAAAGGGAGGTAAAATCATGGCCCACTGAGGAGAAAAGGACTGTGAAGGGTATTCTGGCCCGGCTGCGGAGTACCTTTGACACACGTACCTCCGCTGAGATTAAAATGAGGTTCTATGGATGTAAGCAGCGGGCACAGGACAGCATCAGAGACTATGCCCTAAATCTGCAGGAAGCCTTGAGGGCTATTCAACAAACTGACCCTGGCAGTGTGCAGGAAACGGATAAGCTGCTAACAGAACAATTCATAGAAGGTATGCTGTCTAGCGCCCACAGGGCCCAACTGCGCCTCATGTTCTTTCAGAACCCTGACCTGACCTTTGCCCAATTTAAGGACAGGGCCATAAGGGTGCTCCGTGAATCTGCAACCAGTGGCGCTATAAACCCTCGGCGCCCTGCTCCCACCTACCACCAGGAGGCGGCGCCCTCCTCTATGGACCCCGTGGGGGCTGATGCACAGGCCCTGAACCAAGCCCCGTTGAAAGACCTGCACCACCAAGTCCAGGAGCTGACCAGGAGCGTCGCGGCGTTGACCAGGACCGTCCAGGCGTTTCAAGTGGACCCGTCAAGACCCATCGAGCTGGCTTCAAGTCCGGAGAATGTCCCGTGACGTCGACAGAGGAGGATCCCGCCGTTCCGAGGGAGGCCCACAGACCGCTACGCAGAGGATGGACAGCCCATTTGCCGTCAATGCAACCAGCCCGGACACATTTCCAGGTACTGTAATTTAAACGGGTCCAACCTGGGGCAGAGGGTCAACCCCCAGGCATAAGATCACCAGGCCCTTATAATTGGCGTGATAAGTACGTTGGGGGGCGCCCGGTTTTACCCGTGGTGCTGGACGGTATCCCCATGAGCGCCTTGCTGGATACTGGGTCGCAAGTAACCACTATCCCTTATGTACTTTTTAAGCAGTATTGGACTGATGCTGATATCACACGGTATCCAGACAGTAACTTGAGCATCATCGCCAGTAATGGCTTACCCGTGCCGCAGATGGGGTTCAAGGAGATGACCATTAAAATTGATAAAGTTGAACTGCCGGCACAGGGAGTAATTATTGTGGACATTGACCGTCGTGAAAGTCACCCTAAAATAACTGTGGGTACTAATGTAATTGAAAATTGTCTTTCAGAGGTAATTGTAATTCTACAACAGGTGGCGGTGAATGCTAGTTCCAGCCAACAGAGAGTCCTCAACAAGGAGATAAAAGCCCTGATGAGACGGCAGCAGGTAGAACTGTCTGGTGGTGAGATCGGTAGCGTAAGAATGAGTGACCCATTCCCCATTTCCATGCCTCCCAAAAGTGAAATGATGATCTGGTGTCGGACTGCAATCGGGTTGAGAGGTAGAGACTACCAAGCCATGGTAGAACCCGTGTACTCAGACAGCAGGCCCACCATTTTGACAGCCCGGGGGGTGGTTGATGTCCGTCATGGGAGGGTGCCCGTTCGCATCCTCAACATTGGGGAGAGGGAAGTACCCTTACCCAGGTACGCTACACTCGCCAAACTGTTTGTTGTCGAACACAAAGCTATCAGGGCCGTGGAACCCTTGCCTCCATCTCCACAGGCGGAGTGTAATGGCTCCCAGAAACAAAAGGAGGACTGGTGCCAGAAACTCCATGTGGGTGCTGACTCCACTCCCCTGCACCAAAAACAAGGAGTCTACCGGGTGGTAAAGGAGTACGAGAGAGTCTTTAGTAAGCACCCGCTAGACTTCGGCAGAGTAAAGGGGATAGAACACCACATCCCCACAGGGAGCCACCCACCGATAAAAGAAAGACACAGACCTGTACCCCCTGCACACTACCAGAACGCAAAGGGCATGCTAAGAGAGATGAAAGAAGCTGGGGTCATTAGAGACAGCTGTAGCCCCTGGGCAGCCCCCTTGGTTCTGGTGAAAAAGAAAGACGGCACCATGAGAATGTGCGTCGACTATAGACAAATCAACCGTATCACCCACAAAGACGCATATCCGCTGCCTAGAATAGAAGAGTCTTTAGCCGCACTAAAATCAGCTAACTTCTTTTCTACTTTGGACCTCACTAGCGGGTACTGGCAGGTTCCTGTGGCAGAGGCTGACAAGGAGAAGACCGCCTTCACCACCCCGATGGGACTGAGTGAGTTCAACTGTATGCCTTTCAGGGCTCTGCAACGCACCAGGGACCTTCCAGCGGCTGATGGAATGCTGTCTAGGGCACCGAAACTTCGAGACGGTCCTCCTTAACCTGGACGACGTGATCATCTGTTCGAAGACCTGCGAGGACCATCTAAAGCACTTGGCTGAGGTGTTCGAAGCCCTGGCAGGCTACGGCCTGAAGGTGAAACCATCGAAGTGTCACCTGCTGAAACCGAAGGTCCAGTACCTAGGGCACGTGGTAAGTGCGGAAGGAGTAGCCCCCGACCCTGACAAGGTCACGGCAATCAAGAGCTGGCCAAGCCCCTCGAACATCAAAGAGGTGAGACAGTTCCTCGGGTTGGTAGGCTACTACCGAAGGTTCATCCCCAGGTTCACTAAGATGGCAGCTCCTATGCAGGACCTCCTGATTGGACAGTCTAAGTCCCGAAGTCAAAAGCCACCCTTCAAGTGGGATAAACCGGAAGAGGAGTCCTTCCGCCAGTTGAAGATGGCCCTCACGGGGGATGAGATCCTGGCCTACCCTGACTATGGCCAGCCTTTTATTCTCCACACAGACGCCAGTAATGTGGGACTGGGAGCCGTACTGTCCCAAAACCAACAGGGCTGAGAAAGGGTGATCGCGTACGCCAGCCGGAAGCTGAGGCCCACCGAGAGGAACCCGGAGAATTACAGCTCCTTCAAGCTAGAATTCTTGGCGGTGGTGTGGGCCGTGACGGAACACTTCAAGCATTACCTGGCCTCCGCAAAGTTCACCGTGTACACGGACAACAACCCGTTGACACACCTGGACAATGCGAGACTGGGTGCCCTGGAACAGCGGTGGATGGCCCGTCTCTCCAACTATGACTTCGTGATCAAGTACCGGGCAGGCAAAACCAATGCCAACGCGGACGCCCTATCAAGAATGCCTCACTTACCTGAAGGTGACGAAGACCCAGAAGAGCTGGAGGAGGTAGAACTCCCCGCGTTTCACCGGTATGGAGCCGCTCAGTACTCCCACCACGTGAAGGAGGAGGATCTAACAACTATGATGATCAATCCCCTACCTCACCACAGCTGGGCCGAGACCCAAGATAGTGACCCTGCAATCCGCCTGGTGAAAGATCTGCTGACCCGGGAAGACGCCCGCTTAGATCCAGATGCCCCAGAGGAAGCCAAGCAGCTATGGAAAGAGAAGAGCAAGCTGTTCCTCTACGAAGGCAAGTTGTGCAGAAGGATTGTCAACCACCGGACGCACGAGCTGACCTGGCAAGTCGTGGTCCCAAGGCGAGATGCAGCTATGGTCCTGGGGGCTTACCATGACAGAGCGGGACACTTTGGTTGGAAGAAACTGGAGTTCCTACTAAGAGGAAGGTTTTTTTGGGTCGGCATGAGAGGAGCTGTAGAAAAATGGTGCAGAGACGGTGGCCCTTGTCACCTAAGGAGGAAGGACCGTGCCAGCCAGAAGACACCCTTGAGGCCCATCGTCACCACGCAGCCTCTTGAGCTGGTAGCTCTGGACCATGTCAAATTGGCTCCCAGCCGGTCAGGATACATCTATGCCCTGACAATCGTGGACCACTATTCCCGTTTTCTAGTGGTGGTCCCGGTAAAGGACTTGACAGCCCAAACAGTGGCCAGAGCCTTCCAGCAATACTTCTGCCATCCACACGGGTATCCGGAACAGGTCCTGACAGACCAGGGTCCAGCGTTCGAGGCTGAAATCTTCCAGGAGTTCTGCAACCTCTATGGCTGTAAGAAAATTCGTACAACGCCTTACCATCCACAAACCAACGGGATGTGTGAGAAGATGAACAATATAGTTATCGAACTCCTGAAGACGTTGCCCCTGGAGGAACGCAGCCTGTGGCCAGAAAAACTGCCGGACCTGATAGACATATACAACAATATCCCGGTGAATGCTACAAACTGCACCCCGGCTTACCTGATGCGAGCCAGACCCGGTAAGCTGCCCATAGACCTGGAGATGGGAGTCCTAATACCTGACGACACCTCTCCGGATGCGGACTGGGATACGGAAAGGCAACTGCAGTACAAGAAGGTACAGGAGAGTGTGGAGAAGAGCCTGGCCCAGGTGAGAGAGAGGCAAGAAAAACTCTTCAATCAACACGCCCCTGCTGGTCCCCTATAACCTGGTGAGCAAGTCCTAAAGCGAAAAAGAAGGCTACATAAGTTGGACGACCAGTGGGAAAGGGAACCCTACACCGTACTGCAGTCTGACCACGACAACCCAAAGGTGTGAGTAATCACCAAGGACGGAGGAGAAACCACTAGTGTCGTCTCCAGAGACCACCTCAAAAGATGCCCCGAGCAACTCCGTAGTGCAGAAGAGGATCAGAGTGACCTTGAACCCGCAGAGGACAAGGAAGAAATGATCAGCACCGTTCTCTGAGAGTTCCCTCAGTCCTGGACTCGCATAAATGATGCCATAGTGGTACCCGTCCTGCATTTCCTGCAACCGGCACAGCAACAACCAACACCAGAGCCGGAAGGTGAAGAGGAGCAAGCGGTTCCAGAGGCAGAAGAGCCTGTACCAGCAGCCCAGGAGAGTCAACCCTCTGCTGACAGTGAGCCTGCCATGCCTGCGGTAAGCCAAAGGACCCGCAGACAGCTGCCTGCCTTACCTGTACACCCAGCTGGTAGCTGTACCCCTAACGCTAGTGGGGAAAGCCAGGTTGGTCCACCACCAGACAGTGGGCTACGTAGGTCAACCAGGAGCACAAAGGGGCAGATACCCGCTCGCTGGAAAATATAGAGTGCACTAATTGTAAATAACCATGTTGCCAAATGTTGAAATGTTTGCAAAGTTACATGCATGTTTGGTAATTCTGTGTTTCAGTTTCTTGCAGCTACCGTAAGGACTCAAAGGTTATGGACTTTTTATAACCGGGACCTTGTATGGACTGCGTTCAGAGCCTAACCTCGGGAATGAACTAAGACTGGAAAGGACTTGGGGTAGGACAGACCCCCACCTGGTTAAGGCTCCCCGTTGTATTGGTGATATGGACACCCGGTCACAGACCACACTGTGACCTTAAGAACTCAATTTGTGCGTCGTCTGTCTGTTAATGTTTTATGGTTATGCATATTGTCTTTGTTTATTGTTTAGTCCCGGAGTACTAAATTTTACTAGGGGGGAATGTGTCACCCTGGCCTGGATGCCACAAAATGTAATAAAGCTGTGTCTGAGAGCAAGGGGGAGGTTCTCTAGTCAGGGGAACATTAGCATGCAGTACCTCCTGTCTCAGGCCAGTAGGGGGAGCAGGCTGCCCCTATAAAAGCTGGTGCTGGGGCAGGGTTAGGGAGAACTTGAAGGCCTGTCTCAGGACTGAGACTTGTCCCAGAGCAGAGCAGGGACAGACAGTTGTATTGCACCTAAGAGGAAGTGTGGCAGGAGGAGAGCCACAAGCCAGAGACAAGAGGCGAAGAGAGCCTGTCTTGGCAGATAAAATACTTACTTTACCAGACTTTGGTGTCAGAGGCTGGGAGGATTCCACATTCTCCAGCAAATAACCAGTCCGCAAGGGACTGTATATTCCTTGGTCTAAGAAGCCTGGAGGCCCTGCCACAACAGAAGGGACCAGCAGAGCCGTACAAGGCTGGGAGCAGAAAGGAACCCACGTCGCAGGCCATACAGGCGAGAATACACGGAAAGTTCGGAAACGTGGGCTGCTACCCTATAACGAGGAGATAGCCAGAAGGAGCACAGAAAGCACGGTAGGCCTACACCCTCACCCTGACCAGGGCCAATTTCCCCGTTGCTCTCAGACATCCAGGTCCCCTCCTAGCCGGGACTGTTTGTGGGTCTGTTTACCTGTTCTAGTAAAGACCCTGGACTGCAACCTGTTGTCTGTGTGCTCCTTGCTCCTCCAGCACTATTACCACTGGGACTCTCACTACCATCACTCCCACCATCCATTATACTGCCCTGGGGCCGCACTCTTCCCGTGGGGAGTCACATTACCCTAGCTGCACACCTTATCAGCCCCAGCGGTCTGCATGCAGCGGCGGTTCCTAATAACCGCAATCCACAGGTGGCGTAGTCGGACATTATCAGCAGAACGTAGCAGACTACCATTGCCTGACCACCCTGAGCCACGGAACCGGGTCGCCACTACTACCCCCATCGTCTCCCTATTGCCCGGATCCGAGTGCCCCACGGCCCAGGGGGCGAGTAAATAACATTTCTGGACTGACAATGTGCCCCAGGTACTGTACCTTTCGCTTGAGCAGGTGGCACTTGGAGGGCTTCAGCTTCATCCCATACCGGGACAGCGACTCAAATACCTCTGCCAGGTGCTTTAAATGGTCCTCGTACGTTTTGGAGTACACTATCACATCATCCAGGTATAGCAGTACGGTCTCGAAGTTGCGGTGTCCCAGGCAGCACTCCATCAATCTCTGGAACGTTCCGGGGGCGTTGCAGAGTCCAAACGGCATACTGTTGAACTCGCAGAGTCCCATCGGGGTGGTGAAGGCCGTCTTCTCCCGATCCTCCTCAGCAACAGCTACTTGCCAGTACCCACTAGTGAGGTCAAGGGTGGAGAAGTAATTTGCAGACTTTAATGCAGCCAGGGATTCCTCTATACGGGGCAAAGGGTATGCATCTTTGTGTGTTATGCGATTTACCTGTCTGTAATCTACACACATTCTCATGCTCCCATCCTTTTTCCTGACTAGGACCAGGGGAGCTGCCCAGGGACTACAGCGATCCCCTACTACCTCTGCCTTCTTCATGTCGTGCAACATCTCCTTCGCCTTCTGGTAGTGTGCTGGTGGTATGGGCCTGTAACGTTCTTTGATGGGTGAATGGTCACCTGTGGGTATATGGTGTTGTACCCCTTTAATCCTCCCAAAGTCAAATGGGTGTTTACTGAATACCTGCTTGTATTCCTGAACCACCCGGTGTACACCCTGCTTCTGATGGGTAGGAGTGTTGTCTGTCCCAACATAGAGCTGTTGACACCAATCCTCCACCTGGGTTCCCGGGTCATTATCCTCCACTTCGTCTGGTGAGGTTAAGGACTCCGCCGTGTGTATGGAGTTGTTATCTACTGTGTATAGTTTGGCAACAGTGGCATAGCGTGGTAATCTAACCTCGTCCTCCCCATAGTTTAGGAGGCGTACGCGCATCCTCCCATTGCGTACATCTACTACCCCTCTGGCAGTCAAGAGTGTAGGTCTATGTTCCGAGCTAAGGGGCTCTACTACCGCCTGGTAGCTCCGTCCTTTGAGACCTATTGCTGCTCTACACCAAATCAGCATTTCACTCATCGGGGGAATCACAATGGGTACCGGGTCTGTCACCCGTATATTACCAATTTCACCGCCTGTTAGCTTTACCTGTTGCTGGTACATAAGGGCTCGGATCTCTTTCTGGAGTGCCCTTCTCTGCCCTGGTCTGGCAGTGTCAGCTATCTGTTTGCTCGTTTAAAGGACAGCTCCAGACGGCGTGACCTGTCTTGTGGCAGCGGTGACAGACACGGTCCTTTGGCAGCCGGCGTTGGTCACTGGTCCTCCCAGGGGGTGGCGTTGTCCTCCTCCTTCTCATCCAGGAGACATCCTCAGGGCTGTCGGCTAGCAGGATCCTTTCTTCTGCCTCGGGCAGTTGTCAGGGTTTTGCTCAACTGACGCACTTCAGAGCGCAGGCTGTCCAGCTCACTAGGGGATGTTGCTTGCAGCTTGGCTTCAACAGCCACCGGGGAAAAGGTGGACACTGCAGGCACTGGGGTGGCCCCACACTGGTAACATTGGGTAGCAGTTGTTTCCAGGAGCTGCAGTCCTTTTATAGCCATGTCCCTTAAGGGTGTCAAAGGTGGCATCTGGATGATCCAGGGACTACCAACGCACAGTCCTGCTCTCCTCTTGAGACCTCAGTCCCCGGATAAACTGTTCCTTCAGCATTCTATTTTCATTATTGATGCTGGTTGGACTAACCTGTTTCAGAGCTCGCAGGGCCCCTTGTAAACGCCAGGCATAGTCCCAAACACTGTCCCCCGGTTGCTGAGAGCAGTTGTAGAACCTCATCCGGAGGTCTGTCTCAGTACGATTCTCAAAGGCAGTCTGTAACTTTTTAAGGATTGCGGACACTGACTCCTGGTCTGCGGCCGACCAGGTTTCTACTTCTCGCTCCGCAGCACCAGTCAATTGTCCCAATACAACAGCGGCTCTTTGCTTGCCTGTCATAGAGTACATGTCCAGTATAGCGCATATTTTCCTTTTGAATCCAGACAGGGTATCTGGTTTGCCGCTGTACTGTTGGAGCCACTTTGCTCCAGGGATGTATGGTAGGGCCATGGGTATGACAGGGGTTACAAGCCCTGCTGGTGGCTTGGCTGCTCCGGCCTGCTCGGCACCGGGCGCGGGTTGATCATCAGGCCCATTAACCGGTACTCCGGCGTTGTGCTGTTCTTCGGACATTCTTGCTCCCCCCTAGCGAACCGTGGCTACCTTCCTTTCTTCCGGTAGGCCGCAGCTCCGCAGGTGACGGTCTTTCTTCAGGACCTTGCATCACTTGCGTCCTACGTCAGAGCGTTCACCGTGGCTCCTTCCAGGACCTGGCGCTTCCTAGTTTCACGTCGAGGCATGGGGCGTGTCCGGGGCTTCGCGCTCTTCAGCAGGTACGCCTCTCAGTTTCCCGCGGTTACGCCCTTCTTCCCGCTCGGCGGCACAACAATGGCGGCGATCTTCGCCACAGCTAAATACACAGTTCTGATTAAAGGCGCACAGTCCCTGGTGGCAATGGGCACAACACTCCGTCGTTGCAGCGGGCACGGAATCCTGTTCGTGACGCCAGGAAGAGATGACGTGCCCAGGGGATGGGGACGACTCGGCGCCCGGGCCTTGTTGTTGCCTGATCTTGGGGGATGTCACGATGGTCGGCTCCCTGGCCCATACCCTGGGGTCACTCTTAAAAGAAAGAGGGGAAGTTGTATGGGATAGGGATGTTCGTTACGCCACCTGTGGTGTCTGGTGGGGATCACCAGCGCTGCGACAGTCCTCTGAGGCCGGTGTTTAGGCAGCTTAGTTGGTGCGACTCCCCACAGGTGGAGCGGGGCCTCAGGGCAGTGTAGATGAAGGATGCAGGACAGAGGGAACCCAGCCGGGTCAGAGGAAGAATAGGCACACGCACAACAGTTCACTTCAGTACCTTTACTGGTGGTGTTTCAGGCACGATCCAGGGCACTTGAGGGTGAAGGGAGCATATCAGGACTCTTCCCAGTGAGCGGGTATTGGGCCTCCTGTTCCTTACATTCCTTGGATGAGTTTCTGGCCTGCCTGGAGCTAGGCCTAACTCAGTCTCTGTATTACACCTGCTGACCGGGTGGTAGGGCCTTCTGTTGGAGTTCACACTCCCTGGTCTCTGGGGCCTCCGTGACACCTGACCCTGGTATAACAGTCAGCTTCTGGTGAACCTGGGACGTATAGTTCTCCAGGGGTTCCGGTTATTCCTGCTGGGGATATAGGCCCCCCCATAGGCGCGGACCCGGTGTCCGGTAAATGGTTTTGGGGAGAGCTGGTTAAGCTCCTATGCCCCCTGTGTTGCTAGCTTACTCACTCGCCTTCGGCCACGTTCGGGGCCCTCACTAGGCTTCACACGGGCAGTAGGCCTCGCTACTCTTCGCCGCTATCTGAGCATCGGCATGCTCCTGGCTCACTAATCTGAGCTCACTGAGTCTGAACTCTCTCTAGAGGAACTGACTGACCTCTCTCAGGCTCATCTTCTGCACGGACTGGAACCAACTCAGTCCCCTGAGGAAACCATTCTCTAGACTACCTGCCTAACTCAACCCTCCAGTATATATATATCTGACTCGCCCCCTGGGCCGTGGGGCACTCGGATCTGGGCAATAGGGGAACGATGGGGGTAGTAGTGGCAACCCGGTTCCGTGGCTCAGGGTGGTCAGGCCAGTGGTAGTCCGTTATGTGCTGATGATTATGTCCGACTACTCCACCCGTGGATTTGCGGTCATTAGGAACCGCCGCTGCAAGGCAGACCGCTGGGGCTGATGATGTATGCAGCTGGGATGGTGTGACTCCCCACGGGAAGAGTGCGGCCCCCAGGCAGTATAATGGATGGTGGGAGTGATGGTGGTGAGAGTCCCAGTGCCGTTAGTGCTGGAGGAGCAAGGAGCACACAGACAACAGGTTGCAGTCCAGGGTCTTTACTAGAACAGGTAAACTGACCCACAAACAGTCCCGGCTAGGAGGGGACCTGGATGTCTGAGAGCAATGGGGAAATTGGCCCTGGTCAGGGTGAGGGTGTAGGCCTACCGTGCTTTCTGCGATCCTTCTGGCTATCTCCTCCTTATAGGGTAACAGCCCACGTTTCCGAGCTCTCCGTGTATTCTCGCCTGTATGGCCTGCGACGTGGGTTCCTTTCTGCTCCCAGCCTGGTACGGCTTTGCTGGTCCCTTCTGTTGTGGCAGAGCCTCCAGGCTTCTTAGGCTAAGGAATATACAGTCCCCTGCGGACTGCTTATCTGCTGTAGGATGTGGAATCCTCCCAGCCTCAGACACCAAAGTCTGGTAAATTAAGTCCTTTATCTGCCAAGACAGGCTCACTTCGCCTCTTGTCTCTGGCTTGTGGCCCTTCTACTGCCACACTTCCTCTTAGGGTGCAATACAGCTGTCCCTCTCTGCTCTGGACACTTCTCAGTGCTGAGACAGGTCGTCCAGTTCTCTCTAACCCTGCCCCCAGTTCCAGCTTTTATAGGGGCAGCCTGCTCCCCCTACAGGCCTGAGACAGGAGGTATTCCATGCTAATGTTCCCCTGACTAGAGAACCTCCCCCTTGCTCTCAGACACAGCTTTATTATACTTGTGGCATCCAGGCCAGGGTGACACATTCCCCCCTAGTAAAATTTAGTACTCCGGGACTAAACAATAAGCAAAGACAATATGCATAACCATAAAACATTAACAGACAGACGACGCACAGCTTGAGTTCTTAAGGTCACAGTGTGGTCTGTGACGGGTGTCCATATCACCAATACAACGTGGAACTTTAACCAGGTGGGGGTCTGTCCTACTCCAAGTCCTTTACAGTCTTAGTTCATTCCTTGGTTAGGCTCCGAACGCAGTCCATACAAGGTCCCGGTTATAAAAAGTCCATAACCTTTGAGTCCTTACGGTAACTGCAAGAAACTGAAACACAGAATTACCAAACATGCATGTAACTTTGCAAACATTTCAACATTTGGCAACATGGTTATTTACAATTAGTGCACTCTATATTTTCCAGCGAGCGGGTATCTGCCCCTTTGTGCTCCTGGTTGACCTACGTAGCCCACTGTCTGGTGGTGGACTGACCTGGCTTTCCCCACTAGCGTTAGGGGTACAGCTACCAGCTGGACTTACAGGCAGGGCAGGCAGCTGTCTGCAGGTCCTTTGGCTTACCGCAGGCATGGCAGGCTCACTGTCAGCAGAGGGTTGACTCTCCTGGGCTGCTGGTACAGGCTCTTCTGTCTCTGGAACTGCTTGCTTTTCTTCACCTTCCGGCTCTGGTGCAGGTTGTTGTTGAGCCGGTTGCAGGAAATGCAGGACGGGTACCACTATGGCATCGTTTATTCGGGTCCAGGACTGAGGAAACTCTCCGAGAACGGTGCTGATCATTTCTTCCTTGTCTTCTGCGGGTTCAAGGTCACTTTGATCCTCTTCTGCACTACGAAGTTGCTCAGGGCACCTTTTTAGGTGGTCTCTGGAGACGGTACTAGTGGTTTCTCCTCCATCCTTGGTGATCACGCACACCTTCGGGTTGTCGTGATCAGACTGCAGTACGGTGTAGGGTTCCCTTTCCCACTGGTTGTCCAACTTATGTAGCCTTCTCTTTCGCTTCAGGACCTGCTCACCAGGTTCTAGGGGACCAGCAGGGGCGTGTTGGTTGAAGAGTCTTTCTTGCTTCTCTCTCATCTGGGCCAGGCTCTTCTCCACACTCTCCTGTACCTTCTTGTACTGCAGTTGCCTTTCCGTATCCCAGTCCGCATCCGGGGAGGTGTCCTCAGGTGTTAGGGCTCCCATCTCCAGGTCTACGGGCAGCTTACCTGGTCTGGCTCGCATCTGGTAAGCCGGGGTGCAGTTTGTAGCATTCACCGGGATATGATTGTATAGGTCTATCAGATCCGGCAGTTTTTCTGGCCACAGGCTGCGTTCCTCCAGGGGCAACGTCTTTAGGAGATCAATGACTATGTTGTTCATTTTCTCACACATCCCGTTGGTTTGTGGGTGGTAAGGCGTTGTCCGAATCTTCTTACAGCCATAGAGGTTGCAGAACTCTTGGAAGATTTCAGCCTCGAACGCTGGACCCTGGTCTGTCAGGACCTGTTCCGGATACCCGTGTGGACGGTAAAAGTATTGCTGGAAGGCTCTGGCCGCCTTTTGGGCTGTCAAAACGGGAATAGTGGTCCACGATTGTCAGGGCGTAGATGTATCCTGACCGGCTTGGAGCCAATTTGACATGGTCCAGAGCTACCAGCTCAAGAGGCTGCGTGGTGATGATGGGCCTCAAGGGTGTCTTCTGGCTGGCATGGTCCTTCCTCCTTAGGTGATAAGGGCCACAGTCTCTGCACCACTTCTCTACAGCCCCTCTCATGCCGACCCAAAAGAACCGTCCTCTTAGCAGGAACTCCAGTTTCTTCCAACCGAAGTGCCCCGCTCTGTCATGGTAAGCCCCCAGGACCATAGCTGCATCCCGCCTTGGAACCACGACTTGCCAGCTCAGCTCGTGCGTCCGGTGGTTGACAATCCTTCTGCACAGCTTGCCTTCATAGAGGAACAGCTTGCTCTTCTCTTTCCATAGCTGCTTGGCTTCCTCTGGAGCATCCGGATCCATGCGGGCATCTTCCTGGGTCAGCAGATCTTCCACTAGGCGGATGGCAGGGTCACTATCTTGGGTCTCGGCCCAGCTGTGGTGAGGTAGGGGATTGATCATCACGGTTGTTAGATCCTCCTCCTTCACGCGGTGGGAGTATTGAGCGGCTCCATACCGGTGAAACGCGGCGAGTTCTACCTCCTCCAGCTCTTCTGGGTCTTCGTCACCTTCAGGTAAGTGAGGCATTCTCGATAGGGCGTCAGCGTTGGCATTGGTTTTGCCTGCCCGGTACTTGATCACGAAGTCATAGTTGGAGAGACGGGCCATCCACCGCTGTTCCAGGGCACCCAGTCTCGCATTGTCCAGGTGTGTCAACGGGTTGTTGTCCGTGTACACGGTGAACTTTGCGGAGGCCAGGTAATGCTTGAAGCGTTCCGTCACGGCCCACACCACCGCCAAGAATTCTAGCTTGAAGGAGCTGTAATTCTCCGGGTTCCTCTCGGTGGGCCTCAGCTTCCGGCTGGCGTACGCGATCACCCTTTCTCTGCCCTGTTGGTTTTGGGACAGTACGGCTCCCAGTCCCACATTACTGGCGTCTGTGTGGAGGATAAAAGGCTGGCCATAGTCAGGGTAGGCCAGGATCTCATCCCCCGTGAGGGCCATCTTTAACTGGTGGAAGGACTCCTCTTCCGGTTTATCCCACTTGAAGGGTGGCTTTTGACTTCTGGACTTAGACTGTCCTATCAGGAGGTCCTGCATAGGAGCTGCCATCTTAGTGAACCCGGGGATGAACCTTTGGTAGTAGCCTACCAACCCGAGAAACTGCCTCACTTCTTTGATGTTCGAGGGGCTTGGCCAGCTCTTGATTGCCGTGACCTTGTCAGGGTCGGGGGCTACTCCTTCCGCACTTACCACGTGCCCTAGGTACTGTACCTTTGGTTTCAGCAGGTGACACTTCGATGGTTTCACCTTCAGGCCGTAGCCTGCCAGGGCTTCGAACACCTCGGCCAGGTGCTTTAGATGGTCCTCGTAGGACTTCGAATAGACGATCACGTCGTCCAGTTAAAGGAGGACCGTCTCGAAGTTTCGGTGCCCTAGACAGCATTCCATCAGGCTCTGGAAGGTCCCTGGTGTGTTGCAGAGTCCGAAGGGCATACAGTTGAACTCACTCAGTCCCATCGGGGTGGTGAAGGCGGTCTTCTCCTTGTCAGCCTCTGCCACAGGAACCTGCCAGTACCCGCTAGTAAGGTCCAAAGTAGAAAAGAAGTTAGCTGATTTTAGTGCGGCTAAAGACTCCTCTATTCTAGGCAGCGGATATGCGACTTTGTTGGTGATACGGTTGATTTGTCTGTAGTCCACGCACATTCTCATGGTGCCGTCTTTCTTTTTTACCAGAACCAGGGGGGCTGCCCAGGGGATACAGCTATCTCTAATGACCCCAGCTTCTTTCATTTCCCGCAGCATACCCTTGGCGTTCAGATAATGTGCAGGGGGTACAGGCCTGTGTCTCTCTTTTATTGGTGGGTAGCTCCCTGTGGGGATGTGGTGTTCTATCCCTTTTACTCTGCCGAAGTCCAGCGGGTGCTTACTAAAGACTCTCTCGTACTCCTGTACCACCCGGTAGACTCCTTGTTTTTGGTGCAGGGGAGTGGAGTCAGCACCCACATGGAGTTTCTGGCACCTGTCCTCCTTTTGTTTCTGGGAGCCATTACCCTCCGCCTGAGGAGATGGAGGCAAAGGCTCCACGGCCCTGATAGCTTTGTGTTCGACAACAAACAGTTTGGCAAGTGTAGCGTACCTGGGTAAGTGTACCTCTCTCTCCCCAATGTTGAGAATGCGAACGGGCACCCTCCCATGACAGACATCAACGACCCCCCGGGCTGTCAAAATGGTGGGCCTGCTGTCCGAGTACACGGGTTCTACCATGGCTTGGTAGTCTCTACCTCTCAACCCGATTGCAGTCCGACACCAGATCATCATTTCACTTTTGGGAGGCATGGAAATGGGGAATGGATCACTCAGTCTTACGCTACCGATCTCACCACCAGACAGTTCTACCTGCTGCCGTCTCATCAGTTCTTTTATCTCCTTGTTGAGGACTCTCTGTTGGCTGGAACTAGCATTCACCGCCACCTGTTGTAGAATTACAATTACCTCTGAAAGACAATTTTCAATCACGTTAGTACCTACAGTTATTTTAGGGTGACTTTCACGATGGTCAATGTCCAAAATAATCACTCCCTGTGCCGGCAGTTCAACTTTACCAATTTTAATGGTCATCTCCTTGAACCCCATCTGCGGCACGAGTAAGCCATTACTGGCGATGATGCTCAAGTTACTGTCTGGATACCGTGTGATATCAGCATCAGTCCAATACTGCTTAAAAAGTATATAAGGGATAGTGGTTACTTGCGACCCAGTATCCAGCAAGGCGCTCATGGGGATACCGTCCAGCACCACAGGTAAAACCGGGCGCCCCCCAACATACTTATCACGCCAATTATAAGGGCCTGGTGATCTTATACCTGGGGGTTGGCCCTCTGCCCCAGGTTGGACCCGTTTAAATTACAGTACCTGGAAATGTGTCCGGGCTGGTTGCATCGACGGCAAATGGGCTGTCCATCCTCTGCGTAGCGGTCTGTGGGCCTCCCTCGGAACGACGGGATCCTCCTCTGTCGACGCCACGGGACATCCTTCGGACTTGAAGCCAGCTCGATGGGTCTTGACGGGTCCACTTGTAACGCCTGGACGGTCCTGGTCAACGCCGCGACGCTCCTGGTCAGCTCCTGGACTTGGTGGTGCAGATCTTTCAACGGGACTTGGTTCAGGGCCTGTGCATCAGCCCCCACGGAGTCCAAAGAGGAGGGCACCGCCTCCTGGTGGTAGGTGAGAGCAGGGCGCCGGAGGTTTATAGCGCCACTTGTTGCGGGTTCACGGAGCACCCTTATCGCTCTGTCCTTGAATTGGGCAAAGGTCAGATCAGGGTTCTGAAAGAACATGAGGCGCAGCTGGGTCCTGTGGGTGCTAGACAGCAGACCTTCTATGAACTGTTCTGTTAGGAGCTTATCCATATCCTGCACGCTGCCTGGATCAGCTTGTTGGATGGCCCTCAGGGCTTCCTGCAAATTTAGGGCATAGTCCTGTGCCCGCTGCTTACATCCATAGAACCTCATTTTATTTTCAGCGGAGGTACGTGTGTCAAAGGTACCCCGCAGCCGGGCCAGAATACCCTTTACGGTCCTTTTCTCCTCAGCGGGCCATGACTTTACCTCCCTTTGGGCTGCGCCAGTTAACTGCCCTGTTAGTATGCTAACCTTCTGTTCCTCTGTCAGGGGGTAGACTTGGAACAAACTGTACAGCCTTTCCTTAAAGTCAGTTAGGGCATGGGGCTCCCCTGAATACTTAGGCAGCCAGGCCGCTCCAGGATTGTAGGGCAGGGAAAAGGGCATCACCGCTGCTGCAGCTGCGTTGGTGGTAGTGGGCGCCTCCGTGTCCGACATCTTCCTCCCCCCTAGTCAAGCGTGGCCTACCTTCCGACGATCCTCTTCTGTAGGCCGCGGCTCCGCTGGTGCTGCTCCGGACGAGCACCTTGTGTCACGTCCTGGTGACGTCAGCGTCGCTCTCTCTCCCTTCCAGGACCTTGCGCAGCGTCGGTGCGTGGGGCAGAGCTTCGGGTCTCGCGCCGTTTGGACGTCCACGCCCCTCTTCTTCCCGCGCGGCGTCCTGAAGATGGCGTCCGATCGCGGGAAAGCGGCTGAAGATGGCGGGAACCGACGGAAGATGGCGGGAGACGGCTGGAAATGGCGGGAAACCTCTTTTCAGGTAGGTGAACAGTCTTTTTCAGGCACGCAATACCCGTTTGTGGCGGGTTGGTCTCAATCCTGCCGACTACGCCAAAGCTGACTCACCCCCTGGGCCATGGGGCACTCGGATCCGGGCAATAAGGGAACGATGGGGGTAGTAGTGGCAACCCGGTTCCGTGGCTCAGGGTGGTCAAGCCAGTGGTAGTCCGTTATGTGCTGATGATTATGTCCGACTACGCCACCCGTGGATTTGTGGTCATTAGGAACCGCCGCTGCAAGGCAGACCGCTGGGGCTGATGATGTATGCAGCTGGGATGGTGTGACTCCCCACGGGAAGAGTGCGGCCCCAGGGCAGTATAATGGATGGTGGGAGTGATGGTGGTGAGAGTCCCAGTGCCATTAGTGCTGGAGGAGCAAGGAGCACACAGACAACAGGTTGCAGTCCTGGGTCTTTACTAGAACAGGTAAACTGACCCACAAACAGTCCCGGCTAGGAGGGGACCTGGATGTCTGAGAGCAATGGGGAAATTGGCCCTGGTCAGGGTGAGGGTGTAGGCCTACCATGCTTTCTGCGATCCTTCTGGCTATCTCCTCCTTATAGGGTAACAGCCCACGTTTCCGAGCTCTCCGTGTATTCTCGCCTGTATGGCCTGCGACGTGGGTTCCTTTCTGCTCCCAGCCTGGTACGGCTTTGCTGGTCCCTTCTGTTGTGGCAGAGCCTCCAGGCTTCTTAGGCCAAGGAATATACAGTCCCCTGCGGACTGGTTATCTGCTGTAGGATGTGGAATCCTCCCAGCCTCAGACACCAAAGTCTGGTAAATTAAGTCCTTTATCTGCCAAGACAGGCGCACTTCGCCTCTAATCTCTGGCTTGTGGCTCTTCTACTGCCACACTTCCTCTTAGGGTGCAATACAGCTGTCCCTCTCTGCTCTGGACACTTCTCAGTGCTGAGACAGGTCGTCCAGTTCTCTCTAACCCTGCCCCCAGTTCCAGCTTTTATAGGGGCAGCCTGCTCCCCCTACTGGCCTGTGACAGGAGGTATTGCATGCTAATGTTCCCCTGACTACACAACCTCCCCCTTGCTCTCAGACACAGCTTTATTATACTTGTGGCATCCAGGTCAGGGTGATACATGTCCCTAACCGGGCTCCCTCTGGTGGTCTGAGGTGGTGGGGTGGAGGTGTGTGAATGCTATGAGGGCCTCTTGTGGAGAAGTCCATCCATGCACCCCTCTGGGATCTGTGGCACCAATGCGCAGCAGGGCGCCACAGTTCCATATTGTTGTCTTTGATCACGCACATAATGGCGCTCGTTCTTCTGGGGCGGGTGCCACATTCAGTAACATAACACAGTTCTTTAGGCACACTTCACCCGACAGTACGGGCTGGTCACGCATCCTGTTCGTGACGCCAGAAGATGACGCGCCCCCAGGGCCATGGGGTATTCGGCAGCCGGGCCTCTGGCTGCTTGCTGGGGATATCACGGTGGCTGGCCCAGTCCATGGCTCAGAGCGGTCACTAACATAAGATGGAAATATGTATAGGGGATTTTGTCGTGACGCCACCTGTGGTGTCTGGTGACTATCACCAGCGCTGCAACAGTCCTCTGAGGCAGGTGGTAGGGCAGCTTGTGATGGAACGGCTCCCCACAGGTGAAGCAGGCCTCAGGGCAGTGTAGGTAGAGATGGTGGAGGTGCGCTGGGCTTTGTAGTGCAGTGAGGGAAAAGGTACCGGCGAAATGAAGGAGCGGAGGCAGTTCAGTGCAGTCATCCGAGTTTACTCACAGTTCCGTACAAGTTCCTCAGGCGCACAGTACTGGTGCAGTCCTCCCACGTCGCACTGCGTTCACCGAGCAGGGGTTCAGTCCTTCCTCAGGAGCTCGGGTGTACCTGGCAGAACCCCACTTTCAAATGTACCTTCCTAGACTGACTTCACGCCGGGTCTTTACTCCCTCCTGTCCTCCGCTTCTCATTGTGAATCCTATTCGGGTGCTGCAAGGTCCCCCCTGTCCGTCGGAGTTGCTCAGACCTGCTTGACCTTACTGGGATTGTAGCGAGAGTTTGGCTCCTGCTATAGAAGACAGAAGCCTCCGGTATTTTCCAGCCGAGGCTTGAAGCGGCACGACTGGGCCCGGGGCCGGTCCCCGTTTTGCGGCCTAGATCCTCCTGACACCTGGCAGGTTCCGGGGTGTACGGGTGCTACCAGCACTCGCCGTACCCCCTAGGATCCCTTCTGAAGATCGGAGCCTACTCCCTGCTCCCCTCCTGGGCCTCAGTCCTGGGCCCTTGTAGTGGAGCAGAGCTCCTAGACAGACTCTGCTCCCTGACTGTACTCCAACTACTAGACTCTCTGTTCTGTCACCCTAAGGTGGCTTCCCTATTTTATATCTTTACTGTATGAGTACTCCCATGAACTACTTCCTCCACCCACACCTAACTCTGGGTTCCCCCCACCCCAGGCAGGGTCAGGGCTCAGCAGAAAACTACATTGCGTCTTGCCCCTCCTGCTGGCCTGGGGTAATGTAGTGTTGGATGCAGGTGTTGGGGTTCCGTGCAGCACACCCTCCTTACCTGAGAGAAAGGGAGACAGGTGCAGTACCTCTGTGGTGACCGAACCCTCAGGGGTGCCACAAGTGATTCACTGCTAAAATTTAAGAAGGGCATGGATGCCTTTCTTGAAAAGTATAATATTACAGGTTATATATACTAGATTCCTTGATAGGGCGTTGATCCAGGGAACTAGTCTGATTGTCATATGGAGTCAGGAAGGAATTTTTTTCCCCAATGTGGAGCTTGGTGTTTGCCACATGTTTTTTTTGCCTTCCTCTGGATCTACATGTTAGGCTATGCGTTGAACTAGATGGACTTAGTAACATAGTTTAAGGTTGAAGGAAGACTGTTAAAATGAGAATGCTCATTTAGTACACAGTACTTTACACTATGTTGAACATTTCCAGTAAGATCAGCAGGAAGCTTTTTCACAGCGTGTTTAAAAGTTTTCTGCAGCTTTATAGTAAAACCTACTCCTAAAGAAAGAAACAAACCACCACACCAAGACAAGGCACTGTACACAGGCCATCTATGTAACTCATACTCCTTTCTAGAGTGCCAACCAGGTCAGTAGACCCCTTTCTCCTGACATATGAGGCATACAGAGATGTCTACACAGGGCACTGTTAGCACTTGCCAGTTCTGCAAATAATCAAACCCTCATATCATGTTTATGTGGACAGAAAGTTAAAAATAAGTCATGGCTCTGGGAAGAAGAAGAAGAAAAAACGAAAGAGCAAAAAAGAAAATTGAAGGGGTTCATAACCTATTTTTAGGACCTCACCCACTAAGATCACACAAAGACTACAGGGGTGCACAAAGCATTTCCCATGTGCCACTACCCAAATACCACAATTCTGCATGAAATGTCCTCCAGCAGCAGCAATGCCACATTACAGCAGAAAATGCCTCCCCAATGCCGCAGTTGAGCACGACGCATATCACAGCAACTCCAAACAGAGAAATTGATGCCGAAAATGCATCTTAGCGGCTCAAAGCAGATAAGACGTAGCGGGACCCATGGATGTTCGGGTTTGTCGAGTTCGACCGAACTTTAGTCCAAAGTTCAGTTCGGGGACTAGAACTGTACCTGAATCCGAACCCCATAGAAATCTATGGTGAGGTGACCCGAACTTTTGATTTCTCTCTCTCTCTTTTGTGCCAGACTGGGGTGTCTGTGGCTCATAGGTAGGGGCCACACTACAGCTACATGCTGTAACTGTCAGCTGTAAAATACAGATGGTTCCCGCACATCTACTGTGCCCACACCATAAGGCAAAGTTCACATGAGCATATAAAAAAATCATCTGTGTTTCATCCAGAAAAAGCAGATCATTTTTCATTTGTATTGTTATCCATATGGCATTAATTTTTAATACATCAGCAGTTATTAAAATTTACAAGATCAAATACAGTTTCCTACACATAAGAATTGCAAGGTAGCCATAAGAATCAGATGCTATATGGTTTATCTGTATGAAATCCAATTTTTTTAGCACGCCCATAGTCTTGAATAGGCGCAGGAAACTAGTGCATGCTGCAATTTTTTTCCACGTGGACAAGTGGTTAGTTGAAAAAAAAAAACGATCATCTGAGTAGCCCTACTGATTAACATTGGTCTGAGTGCTGTCAGTTTGTTCAAGAACAGCACACAAACTGAAAATAGGGATGTGTGAACTTAGCCTTACTGTGATGTACAATTATGCTGGTTTGCATTAAGAGGGGTTCTGCGGTGAAAACTACTTTCAGCTTTCCCATTGAGTAGGTGCAGGGCGGGGAAAACTAGGCATTTTTCTAGGTACCCCACTTCCCCAGGGGCCCCCAGCCAGTGGCATGTCACAAATAATGGCACACCACACAGTCGCAATGGGGCCCGTGAGTCAGAGGGGGCCTGGTGCAATTGTCGGCCCGGGCCCCCTCCCCCGCGCACGGCGTCGCACATTCAGCTGTATCAACATCGCTAGATACCGATACAGTTGAAAGCAATGGTGCTGCTCACTCTCCCATGCCCCCTCTGCCTCTGACATCTCAGCCAGGGGGCACGATGATGCCACTTCATCGCGTCTTGCTGTGCCAGGCAGTGGAGTTGCTGAGGAGACGTGCTGCAGAGACCGGAGTAGTGGGGGAACTGGGAAAGGTGAGTATTGCATTTTTTTTTAATCAGTGAGTACTTGGTGGCCATTATACAGGAGGACTATGGGGCTGCATTATACTATATAGGGCTGCATTATACTATATGAGGCTACATTATACTATATGGTGAGTGCATTATACTATATAGAGTTATATTATACTCTATGGGGCTACATTATAGCATTATACCATATGTGGGCTGCATTATACTATATGGCGGCTGCATTATACTATATGGGGATATGGGACTGCACTATACTATATGGAATGTGCATTATGCTATATTGGGGCTGCATTATACTGTATTGGGCTGCATTATACTATATGGGGCCGCATTATACCCTATGGGGCTGCCTTATACTCTATAGGGCTGCATTATACTATATTAGGATGCATTATACTATATGGAGCTGCATTATACCACATGGGGGCTGCATTATACCATATGGGGTGCACATTATACTATATGGGGGCTGCATTATACTATATGAGGCTACCTTATACTATATTGGGCTGCATTATACTATATTGGGGCTGCATTATACTATATAGGGGCTGCATTATACTATATGGGAGCTGAGTTATACAATATAGGGCCTGCATTACACCATATTGGGTGTGCATTATACTATATAGGGCTGCATTATACTATATGGGGCTGCATTATACTATATTGGAAAGCATTATACTATGTGGGGTACGCACTATACTATATGGGGGTGCATTATACTATATTGGGCTGCACTGTACTATATTGGGCTGCATTATAACATATGGGGTGTGCATTATATTATATTGGGGCTGCATTATACTATATGGGGGCTTCATTATACTAAATAGGGCTGCATTATACTATATGGTGCTGCATTATACTATATGGCAGCTGCATTATACTATATGGGGGCTGAATTATACCATATGGGGGCTGCATTATACTATAATGAGCTGCATTATACTATATGGGGGCTTCATTATACTGTATGAGGCTGCATTATACTATATGGGGGCTGGATTATACTATATAGGACTGCATTATATCATACAGGTGACGCGCCCCTGGGCCTGTGCTGAGTAGCGTTGCGCACGCGGGGGCCTACCCGGAGCCGGATCTGATACGGGTAGTAGTTTCGTGGCGGTGACCCGGTCCGTGCCCAGGGAGTCAAACTAAGTGGCAGTGTTTAGCAGAAGATGGTACGGTGTTCGACTACGCCACCCGTTGAATGCGGCTATGAAGCCGCCGCTGCAGGGCAGACCGCTGAGGCCGATGGTAAGGTTGTACAGCGTAGCTGGTAGAACCCCCAACGGGAGGGGTATGGCCTCAGGGCAGCCGACGTGTTTGAAGGGGGGTAGCAGGAACCACTCAGAGACGGTGCGGTGTAGTTCAGGGTCTTTACTGGTGACAAGATAGACCCTCCCGGAGTACTGGCTAGCGATCGGGGCCTGGTCAGTCCGTGAGCTGATGGGATCTCCCCTGGCCAGGCGGAGTTGTAGGCCTCCCCAACTAATCGTACTCTTCTGGCTACCTTGCTAGAGGCGGATAAAAGTAGCCCACGTCCCTGAGTGTACCGTGTGGTGCTCACCCGTATGGCCGGTGACTCGGGGCCTTTTGGTAGCTTCCGCTCCACGTCGCGGTGCTGGTCCCTTGCGTGTGACCGTGCCTTCGGGTTTCTTGGCCAGAGGACCTGAAATCCCCTGCTGGGCGGTTTCTGCTGCTGGGTAAGGATTAGTCCCCACAGCCTCGGACTCCGGGTCCGGTAAGAACTCTTCAATCAGGGCGAGCTCTACAGCTTCCAGCCCCTGATCTCTTTTAGCACAGCTCCCACAGAGCTCCTGATCTTTCTTGTTCCTAAAGCTGCTCCACTACAGACCAGACTGTGTCTCTGTCTGTGTTCTCTGCTCTTTCTCTCTTAACCCTGCCTCAGCCCTAGTTTTATATAGGGGAAGTTCTTCCCCTCCCAGGACTGGGCAGGAGGTGTGGCATGCATAGGATGTCTGACCAGGAAACCTCCCACCTGCTCACAGACGTAATATTGCTATTACTGTGGGAACCAGACCCCTGGGGTGCCACACAGGGACTGTATTATACTATATGGAGCTGCATTATACTATATTGGGCTGTATTATACTATATAGGGCTGCATTATACCATATGAGGGCTGCATTATACTATATGAGGGCTGCATTATACTATATGGGGCTGCATTATGCTATATGGAGCTGCATTATAATATATTGGGCTGCATTATACTATATGGGGCAGCATTATACTATATAGGGCTGTATTATACTATATGGGACTGCATTATACTATATTTTGGCTGCAATATACTATATGAGGGCTGCATTATATTATATGGGGCTGCATTATGCTATATGGAGCTGCATTATACTATATGGGGCTGCATTATACTATATGGGGCTGCATTATACTATATAGGGCTGTATTATACTATATTTTGGCTGCATTATACTATATAAGGGCTGCATTATACTATATAAGGGCTGCATTATAGCATATGAGGGCTGCATTATACTATTTGGGGTCTGCATTATACCATATGGGGCTGCATTATACTATATGGGGCTGCAGCATACCATATGGGGTATGCATTATACTATATGGGGCTGTATTATACTATATAGGTCTGCATTATATTATATGGGGCTGAATTATACTATATGGGGCTGCATTATACAATATGGGTTGTGCATTATACCATATGGGGTTGCATTATACTATATGGGGCTGCATTATACTATATTGGACTACATTATACTATATCGGGCTGCATTATACTATATGGGGCTGCATTATACTATATGGAGCTGCATTTACACCATATGGGGCTGCATTATACAATATGGGGGCAGCATTATACTATATGGGGGCTGCATTATACTCTATCAAGTATTATGTGTAGTGTATTATACTATATGTACTATATGGGCACTGCATTATACTCTATCGAGGACTATGGTGTGCATTATACTATGTGTACTATATGGGGGCTGCATTATACTCTATACAAAAACTATGGGGTGCACTATACTGTATGGAGGACCATGGGGAGTGCATTGTACTATATGGAGGACTATGGGGGGTGCATTATACAATATGGAGGACTATGGGAGCATTATACTGTATGGAGGACTATGGGGTGTGTATTATAGTATATGGAGGACCATAAGGAGTGCATTATACTATATGGAGAACTATGGGGTGTGCATTATACTATATGGAGGACTATGGGGTGCATTATACTATGTGGAGGACTATGGGATGCATTATACTAAAAAAGCAAAATGGTGCCTATTCATTGAGTGATTGGATTGTTTATGCCGGAACAAAAATCATTGTTCAGCACATCGCCCAGTGTGAGCTTACAGAAGTGCTGCTGATAACATGATACTGTATGGAGACAGATTAATCTACTGGTGATCATTCTGTCCCCATCATTCTTTGTCATCCTGTGTACAGAGACCAGGAAGCAAGAGTAGAATGACTTTAATATTGTCGATCGTGCTCGTTTAACGGCCTGAACTCAGCGCATGTAAATACAACCAAAATGTTTCTGTGTGCTTGTATGTCAGCATTTTGGGCCCCACTTTAATCTTTTGCCCAGGACTCCACTTTGTCTAATCCTGGCCCTGAGTAGGTGATAACATATTGATTGGTGGGGGTCTGATCGCTGGGATCCCCACTCACTGGGAATTGTTATCTCCAACAGAGCACTGTTATCCCCTTTTCAAAATGGAGCTGCAGGTCAAATGCCCAATGACTGCTTCATTCATTTTCAATGGGTATGTTTCGGTGCCAGTTCAGACTGACAAGGATAAGGGTGAGGATAAAATCATGTTGAAGAATAGAGAAAAAGGAGAGGTTTATATGTGTATTGAGGGTCCTCTAGTGGCCCATTTAAAAAAGGAGGTAAAGGAAAAATTTTGGAAAGACGAATTTGTACAAAATTTTTCTCTTCTCCTGTTGGAGAAATTTAATTTGGTCAAAAAAATAAGAGAAAAAGGAGAGGAAAAACATAGGTGCCAGCTGATTCCACAGATGTTAACAAATTAGTTGCAAACATTTTCTACTCTGTCATTGGCAAAAGAACTTGGAAGCATTGCACCTGGCGATTTTGTTATGTGGATACCATAGTGGGTGCTCATTGCACTTACTGTGGGAGGACTTGGCTGCGGTAAGATGAGAAGTTTAGACAGAGAAAAGCAATGAAGCCCAGCAGTCGCTGGGACCACAAGACTATAGTCGGTCCTAGATAGACATAGATGGGCCAGTCCTTTCCAGATGGGGCTAGCCCATCCAGCCATTATGGGTTTCAGGGTCCTTTGCTCAGGCTGTGACTACAAGGACGAAATTTGAGTTGCCCTGGCATTTTAACAAAAGTCAATGTAAGTTTGGGGTTGGACTCCTTATCTAAATAAATACCCCAAATGGAATAAAGCTGGGGGAGGAGTTTAGTTTGGTTTTGGTATCCTCCCTTTGTTGCATGTGGTTCATTTTGGATTAAAAAATGTAAAGTTTGCCTACCAGCACCCCTTGGTCATGTCTCAAAAACGGACTCAGGAGGTTTCATTAGGACGTATGGCGGGACTTTCTGAGTCTCCCTTTTTTGACAAATAAATTTTGCCTCACTCGCCATCTCTCTTATCCCAAAGTGTGTGCAGTGAATTTTGATGTGGCAGTTAGTTGGCTTAGGCCTTACAGGAGGGTGTCTCTTTTAGCGAAAACAGATATTGAGTCTGCTTCCACTAATTGCTTGTTCACCTCAAGAGTTAAAATTTGTTGGGATGTTTTTAGGTTGGTGGTTATTTTGTGGATTGGAGTCTTCCAATGGGTTGTTCGATTGTCGCTTGTTATTGTGATTGATAGAGTTGGTAGCTTGCCTTTATGGGGTTCCTTAAGGGATATTCCCATCTTCAAGATCCTATCCCAATATGTAGTAGGTGTAATAGTAATAATATTAGCAAATACCTACAATTAGAAATGTAGCATAGTTCTTCTGATTCGTTATCTCGATTACCTCATGTGCAGGGTATTGAAGTAGCTTATTGAGGAGGGTGTGGAGATGTCACTTTTGTTGGTGACGTCATTTGCATTCTTAAGGGAGTCAAGTCATGCTCCCTGTGACAATTGAGAGGGGTTCTTGGAGTTGGTAAAATTGTTGAGGCAGGGTTTTAAACTGGGTTGATGGTACCATTGGATTGTGTTTATAATTTGGTACTGGCCTGGAATATTGGGACCCTTCAAGCTGTGGACCCTTGGAGTTGATTGCATGATATTGGGTTCCTGAAATTATAGGTTCTCCAGGCACTGTGGTTGTGAGAGTGGGTATTGCTGAAAGGTTAACATTTTCCGTACAGCTAAACTCTTGGAGCTCCAAGAACCTCCTTACCTAAAATTTGTTATTTATTTATGTTTGCAATAAAGGCCATTTTTTACCAGTTTAGTCCAAAACCATTAGACTGTCTTAATTTGGAATTTGGGGAGATTGGTGGAGGAAAGCTAAGTTAGATAGCAGCCAGCCTCTAAAATACAGGAATCATATAACAATGACAACTCCAGGTGCAAACTAAAAATGTTATAAATTATATATTATTAATATTGGAAAATATTAATTATTTCAATGCATAACTTGCATTTACTATTATTTCCTGCAGTAAAATTGTTATTACTATTTATTATAGTTCAAGTCATAAGTTTGGCGTAGGATAAGTACACAGTTTGTCTTTTGCACTCTAAGGTGGAAGCTGGACAGGAACTGGATGGGAGATATCTGTCACTGAGATGGTTAGCAGTGGTGATGTGAAGGATAGAAAATCAGGCTCTGGCACAGATAGAGCTGAGAGGGTTTTTTAATGGGGCCTGGATTTTTAGGTCCAGGTTTTAGGAGCGTTCAGAAGAGCTTGTTGGACCCAGCAGTGATCTCCACTTTCTGCTGCTAATTGACACCCCGTTGCTTGATATTTAAAAACCCTCATTGTCTACAGAGATTCGCCAGTGATTGAACTATTTTCCCCTTCTCAGGCCTGAAGTACTATCAGTCGGCTCGTTTCTTCTTTGAGTTTCTTGGTGGATTATTGTCGTCTTCTCTCTGGTGTCTTCTCAAGCTAAGTGTATCCCCTTGTCTGTTTTCTTTGTTTGTCTATAGTTGCAGTGGGGGCTGACTAGTGCTCACCCCTTCCCCTCCCTATCTAGGACCTAGCTCTAAGGACAGTTATGGATTAGGTACCCTGCTCAGCGATAGGTGCGGAACCTATTTTGGGATGGTAGTGTAGTCAGGGTGTTGTAAGATCGGCCTAGGGGTCTCCACTCTCCTATACCCTAGTTGTTGGGATTCCCCCCTTTTCCCATCGTCATACACTTGGTCCTTCTTTTACCTAGCGTGACAGTAGGTGTACCTTCCCAGCATCTTTTCCTTTGATCACAGTTAGAGTTCTGGGAGGTTATTCTTGCTTCATTTATTTTTGGTTCTCCTTAGTTTTCCTGATCTCCCCATTATGAATGGGCTTTAAGTTTGTTCACCCTGGGTCTTAGTGTCCACCTGCACTCTTTCCTCTCCCCTTGTTAGTCTTTGTGTAGTGGCCTCCCCTCTTCTTCCTCAGGAGGCACCAGAAACCCCTCGATGGGCTTTTAGGGAGTAAGGTTCAAGATGGTCTTTTTAGTTGTGCAGCTAGGGATTGTCTAGTCTGTACAGGGACCAGTAGGATGTGAGTTCGGCTTCTCTCCGTAATAGGTCGTCCTTATTCCGGTTACCCGTGTGTGACTGTGTCACGTTCATAAAAGCATAGAGCTGAAATGGAGCTCTATGTTTTATTTATTTTACTCACTTATACACAACCATTAATTCCACAGCGCTTTACGATCATCAGCGCCGAACATGTTTCTCTCTAGCGATTAGATGAGATTGCCACTTGAAATACTCTTCCTATTTATTTCTGTTGTAAAATGGCCTACTGTTCATATGTCCAGTCTTTTAAGCTTTCTTTCTGCTCAAGGATTTAAAAAATGACTGATGGGAGAAAAAATGAGTGCCTCACTTTTATAAAACATCTCCCGGAGGAAAACTTTCTAAATTATGCACTGTCAAATCAAAAGGCTGAAAAAAAAGGCTCCAGGAAAATTACTCTGCAAACTCCTCCAAAAACTCTTCAAAGAAAAAAAATGTTTCTTTAAACAGTTTCCACTAGAAAACTCTGCTTACTTGAAGTCGCTTTACTTTTTTGACTGGTTTTCACTGATGTTTTTTCATTCAAATCCATCAAAATGGCACATGTAAATCATGAATTTAGCACAAAATCCAATATTGTCCTTTTTGCACGATCTGTGAAAGGATGTAAAAAATGCACTAAAATAACTTTCATACGTAAAATCACTCCAGTGGGCGACTGGAGTAGAGTGGAGCTAAATTTGATGACTTCTTGAAAAAGTTTAATTTCATGAATTTATCTAAAATATGTGGAAAAGTCACACTGACGTAAAAAACAGAAAACGAGCTAAACCCCAAATACGACTTCAAATTGTTTGATGAATTTGTCACAAAAGTCACTAAACGAGAAGTAATAATGCCAAAAAATGGCGGAAATGCAATGATGAATCCGGCCCTCTGTGTTTACACAACCTTAAATGGACCAGAATCACTGGTCCTCTTCTCCACTTACTAATTAGACATGTATGTTGTATATCATTGATATGCCATAAATGTTAGTAATATTAAATGCAAAGAAACATTAAATTTGTATTTTTTTTTAAAGATTTTTTTAATAAGAATTGCATGGAGGAATTAATAGATGTTCTTGGAGGGGCCATTGCCTTCTGCAGTTATTTCTTGGTGGTCAGGTACATGGCACAAGTCCTTCCGCACAGGTACAGCCTTGATGGTGGAGATGCTGTACTTCCTTCAGGGCGCTAGATGTGGAGGTTTTATTCCTATGAGATATCTCTGGTGCCTCAGCGGCAGCCGGCAGGAATACAGCTTCCTCCGATGAAGCGAGCAGCCCTGGATAATCCTCGCCGGCAGGATGATATCACCCGGCGGAAGATGGAACCTATGAGAAGAGATATAAAAATAATGTCAGTAATGGGCCTCCATATTAGAGGATACTGGGACAGGACAGTAGAGGGGTCTTCTCCATACAGAGGTACGGGGTCATTGTCAGTCATCATACATGTGACAATCCCACCACTGACAGGTAACATCGGCTCCACGTGACTTCTTCTCACTGACGTCATACAACATGGAGCCTATTGTCACACTTACCTCTTCTACTTTCCACTTCTTCTACTTTCTCCGGTTTCTGTTTTTTTCTCAGTTTTAATACAGATTTTCTGCTCTTCTTAACTGGAAATTCTTATAAGAAAGTAAAAAAACATGTTATTATAAACTCCTAACACATTAGCTTTATATCTTTATGTAGCAGAACTATTTTATTCTTATACCCTATAGTCCGGGCATTCTGGTATTTCATCAGCGCAGAATATGTCATATGTACAAGGCATCACCTGAGAGCTTGAGCATTAGATTAATATGGACTAGTAGGTTTCATGTGGTGTCTGTTCCCTTATTAATATACAAATTGCCTCTTCAGAGAGGAAGAGAACTTGAACTCTAGCACCCCCTATTGGAAGTCGCAATCCTAAAAGTCAATATCGACTCTTTAAAGGGGATCTGTCAGCACACTTTTTCTATGTAATCTGAGAGCAGCATTATGTAGACCCTGATTCTAGAGATGTGTCACTTACTGGACTGTGTTTTGCTGTTTTAATACAATCAGTATTTTATCAGCAGGAGATTATCACTGCAGGAAAAGATGCCTTGTGCATCTTAGTCCAACCACACAACACTGATTAGCAGCTCTCTGTCACTATATAATGTACACAAAAACTGAGCTCTGCTGGATCTGCAGCAGAGAAAACTATTCCTCAATCCTAACTGCTGCACCCAGTAACTAAGTGACACATCGCTGGAATCAGGGTCTCTGTTCCCACCTCATGCTGCTGTAGGATTTCATAGCAAAAACCTGCTGACAAATTCCCTGTAACTAGCGCTGCCACATGACGTGGGATAAAAGCCAAACCGGACGCTCAATCTGCAGACGTGTTTCGGGGTGATTGCAAAGCAAGAGTTTTATTTCTAGGGGAAATGTCTCCACTTGTGGAGAGTGACTTGCCTGACATAGCCAGAAGGAAAGTGAATAAAAACCAGCCGGTGATGTACTTCTTCCAATAAATATTATGTTGGTTACAGAAGAAGAAAAGTTACAATTAGGATAGGAGAACATCTCCGCGATATTTCACATAACAGCAGAAAGCGACAGATCTCACCTGCTGGAAATCCTCCTATCACCGCACACTGCAGACGCATCTACTGTCACTGCATGTGGCATCGAGAGAACTGATCGTCTGCCCCGTGGTGGGAACAGAAAAAGCCATTTACTGCATACAGACACTTTCTGGATGTTCACACTACTGTAGATATGATTTTTCCCAATGGAATGAACTTATAAAGGGAACTAATGTTTCATTACTAGCGCCACAATATTCCTTTCCATGTAATTATCTGATATTCACTGTTACAATAGATTTGCCTTGTTACTGGTTTTGGTTTTCCCTTTTTCCC
>NW_027370851.1:0-32713 GCF_046119375.1 Phyllobates terribilis
TTTTGCCATTGAAAAACGTCCAGAAATGTTTGAAGCTACTGACTGAATGAAAGGAGCTGGCATCTCACTCTCTTTGAATCTTCTTTATCATGCTAGGATTAACAGGAAAAAGCTAAAAATTTCAGAATTGCACCGTGCAATGTGGAGATATTACTGTTTGTGCATTTACAATATTCATTGATTTTTGCCATTGAAAAACGTCCAGAAATGTTTGAAGCTACTGACTGAATGAAAGGAGCTGGCATCTCACTCTCTTTGAATCTTCTTTATCATGCTAGGATTAGCAGGAAAAAGCAAAAAATTTCAGAATTGCACCGTGCAATGTGGAGATATTACTGTTTGTGCATTTACAATATTCATTGATTTTTGCCATTGAAAAACATGTTTTTCATATACCAGAAATGTTTGAAGCTACTGACTGAATGAAAGGAGCTGGCATCTCACTCTCTTTGAATCTTCTTTATCATGCTAGGATTAACAGGAAAAAGCTAAAAATTTCAGAATTGCACCGTGCAATGTGGAGATATTACTGTTTGTGCATTTACAATATTCATTGATTTTTGCCATTGAAAAACATGTTTTTCATATACCAGAAATGTTTGAAGCTACTGACTGAATGAAAGGAGCTGGCATCTCACTCTCTTTGAATCTTCTTTATCATGCTAGGATTAAGAAAAAGCTAAAAATTTCAGAATTGCACGTGCAATGTGGAGATATTACTGTTTGTGCATTTACAATATTCATTGATTTTTGCCATTGAAAAACATGTTTTTCATATACCAGAAATGTTTGAAGCTACTGACTGAATGAAAGGAGCTGGCATCTCACTCTCTTTGAATCTTCTTTATCATGCTAGGATTAACAGGAAAAAGCTAAAAATTTCAGAATTGCACCGTGCAATGTGGAGATATTACTGTTTGTGCATTTACAATATTCATTGATTTTTGCCATTGAAAAACGTCCCAGAAATGTTTGAAGCTACTGACTGAATGAAAGGAGCTGGCATCTCACTCTCTTTGAATCTTCTTTATCATGCTAGGATTAACAGGAAAAAGCTAAAAATTTCAGAATTGCACCGTGCAATGTGGAGATATTACTGTTTGTGCATTTACAATATTCATTGATTTTTGCCATTGAAAAACATGTTTTTCATATACCAGAAATGTTTGAAGCTACTGACTGAATGAAAGGAGCTGGCATCTCACTCTCTTTGAATCTTCTTTATCATGCTAGGATTAACAGGAAAAAGCTAAAAATTTCAGAATTGCACCGTGCAATGTGGAGATATTACTGTTTGTGCATTTACAATATTCATTGATTTTTGCCATTGAAAAACATGTTTTTCATATACCAGAAATGTTTGAAGCTACTGACTGAATGAAAGGAGCTGGCATCTCACTCTCTTTGAATCTTCTTTATCATGCTAGGATTAGCAGGAAAAAGCAAAAAATTTCAGAATTGCACCGTGCAATGTGGAGATATTACTGTTTGTGCATTTACAATATTCATTGATTTTTGCCATTGAAAAACATGTTTTTCATATACCAGAAATGTTTGAAGCTACTGACTGAATGAAAGGAGCTGGCATCTCACTCTCTTTGAATCTTCTTTATCATGCTAGGATTAACAGGAAAAAGCTAAAAATTTCAGAATTGCACCGTGCAATGTGGAGATATTACTGTTTGTGCATTTACAATATTCATTGATTTTTGCCATTGAAAAACGTCCAGAAATGTTTGAAGCTACTGACTGAATGAAAGGAGCTGGCATCTCACTCTCTTTGAATCTTCTTTATCATGCTAGGATTAGCAGGAAAAAGCTAAAAATTTCAGAATTGCACCGTGCAATGTGGAGATATTACTGTTTGTGCATTTACAATATTCATTGATTTTTGCCATTGAAAAACGTCCAGAAATGTTTGAAGCTACTGACTGAATGAAAGGAGCTGGCATCTCACTCTCTTTGAATCTTCTTTATCATGCTAGGATTAACAGGAAAAAGCTAAAAATTTCAGAATTGCACCGTGCAATGTGGAGATATTACTGTTTGTGCATTTACAATATTCATTGATTTTTGCCATTGAAAAACGTCCAGAAATGTTTGAAGCTACTGACTGAATGAAAGGAGCTGGCATCTCACTCTCTTTGAATCTTCTTTATCATGCTAGGATTAACAGGAAAAAAGCTAAAAATTTCAGAATTGCACCGTGCAATGTGGAGATATTACTGTTTGTGCATTTACAATATTCATTGATTTTTGCCATTGAAAAACATGTTTTTCATATACCAGAAATGTTTGAAGCTACTGACTGAATGAAAGGAGCTGGCATCTCACTCTCTTTGAATCTTCTTTATCATGCTAGGATTAACAGGAAAAAGCTAAAAATTTCAGAATTGCACCGTGCAATGTGGAGATATTACTGTTTGTGCATTTACAATATTCATTGATTTTTGCCATTGAAAAACATGTTTTTCATATACCAGAAATGTTTGAAGCTACTGACTGAATGAAAGGAGCTGGCATCTCACTCTCTTTGAATCTTCTTTATCATGCTAGGATTAACAGGAAAAAGCTAAAAATTTCAGAATTGCACCGTGCAATGTGGAGATATTACTGTTTGTGCATTTACAATATTCATTGATTTTTGCCATTGAAAAACATGTTTTTCATATACCAGAAATGTTTGAAGCTACTGACTGAATGAAAGGAGCTGGCATCTCACTCTCTTTGAATCTTCTTTATCATGCTAGGATTAACAGGAAAAAGCTAAAAATTTCAGAATTGCACCGTGCAATGTGGAGATATTACTGTTTGTGCATTTACAATATTCATTGATTTTTGCCATTGAAAAACATGTTTTTCATATACCAGAAATGTTTGAAGCTACTGACTGAATGAAAGGAGCTGGCATCTCACTCTCTTTGAATCTTCTTTATCATGCTAGGATTAGCAGGAAAAAGCAAAAAATTTCAGAATTGCACCGTGCAATGTGGAGATATTACTGTTTGTGCATTTACAATATTCATTGATTTTTGCCATTGAAAAACATGTTTTTCATATACCAGAAATGTTTGAAGCTACTGACTGAATGAAAGGAGCTGGCATCTCACTCTCTTTGAATCTTCTTTATCATGCTAGGATTAACAGGAAAAAGCTAAAAATTTCAGAATTGCACCGTGCAATGTGGAGATATTACTGTTTGTGCATTTACAATATTCATTGATTTTTGCCATTGAAAAACATGTTTTTCATATACCAGAAATGTTTGAAGCTACTGACTGAATGAAAGGAGCTGGCATCTCACTCTCTTTGAATCTTCTTTATCATGCTAGGATTAGCAGGAAAAAGCAAAAAATTTCAGAATTGCACCGTGCAATGTGGAGATATTACTGTTTGTGCATTTACAATATTCATTGATTTTTGCCATTGAAAAACGTCCAGAAATGTTTGAAGCTACTGACTGAATGAAAGGAGCTGGCATCTCACTCTCTTTGAATCTTCTTTATCATGCTAGGATTAACAGGAAAAAGCTAAAAATTTCAGAATTGCACCGTGCAATGTGGAGATATTACTGTTTGTGCATTTACAATATTCATTGATTTTTGCCATTGAAAAACGTCCAGAAATGTTTGAAGCTACTGACTGAATGAAAGGAGCTGGCATCTCACTCTCTTTGAATCTTCTTTATCATGCTAGGATTAGCAGGAAAAAGCAAAAAATTTCAGAATTGCACCGTGCAATGTGGAGATATTACTGTTTGTGCATTTACAATATTCATTGATTTTTGCCATTGAAAAACATGTTTTTCATATACCAGAAATGTTTGAAGCTACTGACTGAATGAAAGGAGCTGGCATCTCACTCTCTTTGAATCTTCTTTATCATGCTAGGATTAACAGGAAAAAGCTAAAAATTTCAGAATTGCACCGTGCAATGTGGAGATATTACTGTTTGTGCATTTACAATATTCATTGATTTTTGCCATTGAAAAACATGTTTTTCATATACCAGAAATGTTTGAAGCTACTGACTGAATGAAAGGAGCTGGCATCTCACTCTCTTTGAATCTTCTTTATCATGCTAGGATTAACAGGAAAAAGCTAAAAATTTCAGAATTGCACCGTGCAATGTGGAGATATTACTGTTTGTGCATTTACAATATTCATTGATTTTTGCCATTGAAAAACATGTTTTTCATATACCAGAAATGTTTGAAGCTACTGACTGAATGAAAGGAGCTGGCATCTCACTCTCTTTGAATCTTCTTTATCATGCTAGGATTAACAGGAAAAAGCTAAAAATTTCAGAATTGCACCGTGCAATGTGGAGATATTACTGTTTGTGCATTTACAATATTCATTGATTTTTGCCATTGAAAAACATGTTTTTCATATACCAGAAATGTTTGAAGCTACTGACTGAATGAAAGGAGCTGGCATCTCACTCTCTTTGAATCTTCTTTATCATGCTAGGATTAACAGGAAAAAGCTAAAAATTTCAGAATTGCACCGTGCAATGTGGAGATATTACTGTTTGTGCATTTACAATATTCATTGATTTTTGCCATTGAAAAACGTCCAGAAATGTTTGAAGCTACTGACTGAATGAAAGGAGCTGGCATCTCACTCTCTTTGAATCTTCTTTATCATGCTAGGATTAACAGGAAAAAGCTAAAAATTTCAGAATTGCACCGTGCAATGTGGAGATATTACTGTTTGTGCATTTACAATATTCATTGATTTTTGCCATTGAAAAACATGTTTTTCATATACCAGAAATGTTTGAAGCTACTGACTGAATGAAAGGAGCTGGCATCTCACTCTCTTTGAATCTTCTTTATCATGCTAGGATTAACAGGAAAAAGCTAAAAATTTCAGAATTGCACCGTGCAATGTGGAGATATTACTGTTTGTGCATTTACAATATTCATTGATTTTTGCCATTGAAAAACATGTTTTTCATATACCAGAAATGTTTGAAGCTACTGACTGAATGAAAGGAGCTGGCATCTCACTCTCTTTGAATCTTCTTTATCATGCTAGGATTAGCAGGAAAAAGCAAAAAATTTCAGAATTGCACCGTGCAATGTGGAGATATTACTGTTTGTGCATTTACAATATTCATTGATTTTTGCCATTGAAAAACATGTTTTTCATATACCAGAAATGTTTGAAGCTACTGACTGAATGAAAGGAGCTGGCATCTCACTCTCTTTGAATCTTCTTTATCATGCTAGGATTAGCAGGAAAAAGCAAAAAATTTCAGAATTGCACCGTGCAATGTGGAGATATTACTGTTTGTGCATTTACAATATTCATTGATTTTTGCCATTGAAAAACATGTTTTTCATATACCAGAAATGTTTGAAGCTACTGACTGAATGAAAGGAGCTGGCATCTCACTCTCTTTGAATCTTCTTTATCATGCTAGGATTAACAGGAAAAAGCTAAAAATTTCAGAATTGCACCGTGCAATGTGGAGATATTACTGTTTGTGCATTTACAATATTCATTGATTTTTGCCATTGAAAAACGTCCAGAAATGTTTGAAGCTACTGACTGAATGAAAGGAGCTGGCATCTCACTCTCTTTGAATCTTCTTTATCATGCTAGGATTAGCAGGAAAAAGCTAAAAATTTCAGAATTGCACCGTGCAATGTGGAGATATTACTGTTTGTGCATTTACAATATTCATTGATTTTTGCCATTGAAAAACGTCCAGAAATGTTTGAAGCTACTGACTGAATGAAAGGAGCTGGCATCTCACTCTCTTTGAATCTTCTTTATCATGCTAGGATTAACAGGAAAAAGCTAAAAATTTCAGAATTGCACCGTGCAATGTGGAGATATTACTGTTTGTGCATTTACAATATTCATTGATTTTTGCCATTGAAAAACGTCCAGAAATGTTTGAAGCTACTGACTGAATGAAAGGAGCTGGCATCTCACTCTCTTTGAATCTTCTTTATCATGCTAGGATTAACAGAAAAAAGCTAAAAATTTCAGAATTGCACCGTGCAATGTGGAGATATTACTGTTTGTGCATTTACAATATTCATTGATTTTTGCCATTGAAAAACATGTTTTTCATATACCAGAAATGTTTGAAGCTACTGACTGAATGAAAGGAGCTGGCATCTCACTCTCTTTGAATCTTCTTTATCATGCTAGGATTAACAGGAAAAAGCTAAAAATTTCAGAATTGCACCGTGCAATGTGGAGATATTACTGTTTGTGCATTTACAATATTCATTGATTTTTGCCATTGAAAAACATGTTTTTCATATACCAGAAATGTTTGAAGCTACTGACTGAATGAAAGGAGCTGGCATCTCACTCTCTTTGAATCTTCTTTATCATGCTAGGATTAACAGGAAAAAGCTAAAAATTTCAGAATTGCACCGTGCAATGTGGAGATATTACTGTTTGTGCATTTACAATATTCATTGATTTTTGCCATTGAAAAACGTTTTTCATATACCAGAAATGTTTGAAGCTACTGACTGAATGAAAGGAGCTGGCATCTCACTCTCTTTGAATCTTCTTTATCATGCTAGGATTAGCAGGAAAAAGCAAAAAATTTCAGAATTGCACCGTGCAATGTGGAGATATTACTGTTTGTGCATTTACAATATTCATTGATTTTTGCCATTGAAAAACATGTTTTTCATATACCAGAAATGTTTGAAGCTACTGACTGAATGAAAGGAGCTGGCATCTCACTCTCTTTGAATCTTCTTTATCATGCTAGGATTAACAGGAAAAAGCTAAAAATTTCAGAATTGCACCGTGCAATGTGGAGATATTACTGTTTGTGCATTTACAATATTCATTGATTTTTGCCATTGAAAAACATGTTTTTCATATACCAGAAATGTTTGAAGCTACTGACTGAATGAAAGGAGCTGGCATCTCACTCTCTTTGAATCTTCTTTATCATGCTAGGATTAGCAGGAAAAAGCAAAAAATTTCAGAATTGCACCGTGCAATGTGGAGATATTACTGTTTGTGCATTTACAATATTCATTGATTTTTGCCATTGAAAAACGTCCAGAAATGTTTGAAGCTACTGACTGAATGAAAGGAGCTGGCATCTCACTCTCTTTGAATCTTCTTTATCATGCTAGGATTAACAGGAAAAAGCTAAAAATTTCAGAATTGCACCGTGCAATGTGGAGATATTACTGTTTGTGCATTTACAATATTCATTGATTTTTGCCATTGAAAAACGTCCAGAAATGTTTGAAGAAACTGACTGAATGAAAGGAGCTGGCATCTCACTCTCTTTGAATCTTCTTTATCATGCTAGGATTAGCAGGAAAAAGCAAAAAATTTCAGAATTGCACCGTGCAATGTGGAGATATTACTGTTTGTGCATTTACAATATTCATTGATTTTTGCCATTGAAAAACATGTTTTTCATATACCAGAAATGTTTGAAGCTACTGACTGAATGAAAGGAGCTGGCATCTCACTCTCTTTGAATCTTCTTTATCATGCTAGGATTAACAGGAAAAAGCTAAAAATTTCAGAATTGCACCGTGCAATGTGGAGATATTACTGTTTGTGCATTTACAATATTCATTGATTTTTGCCATTGAAAAACATGTTTTTCATATACCAGAAATGTTTGAAGCTACTGACTGAATGAAAGGAGCTGGCATCTCACTCTCTTTGAATCTTCTTTATCATGCTAGGATTAACAGGAAAAAGCTAAAAATTTCAGAATTGCACCGTGCAATGTGGAGATATTACTGTTTGTGCATTTACAATATTCATTGATTTTTGCCATTGAAAAACATGTTTTTCATATACCAGAAATGTTTGAAGCTACTGACTGAATGAAAGGAGCTGGCATCTCACTCTCTTTGAATCTTCTTTATCATGCTAGGATTAACAGGAAAAAGCTAAAAATTTCAGAATTGCACCGTGCAATGTGGAGATATTACTGTTTGTGCATTTACAATATTCATTGATTTTTGCCATTGAAAAACATGTTTTTCATATACCAGAAATGTTTGAAGCTACTGACTGAATGAAAGGAGCTGGCATCTCACTCTCTTTGAATCTTCTTTATCATGCTAGGATTAACAGGAAAAAGCTAAAAATTTCAGAATTGCACCGTGCAATGTGGAGATATTACTGTTTGTGCATTTACAATATTCATTGATTTTTGCCATTGAAAAACATGTTTTTCATATACCAGAAATGTTTGAAGCTACTGACTGAATGAAAGGAGCTGGCATCTCACTCTCTTTGAATCTTTATCATGCTAGGATTAACAGGAAAAAGCAAAAAATTTCAGAATTGCACCGTGCAATGTGGAGATATTACTGTTTGTGCATTTACAATATTCATTGATTTTTGCCATTGAAAAACGTCCAGAAATGTTTGAAGCTACTGACTGAATGAAAGGAGCTGGCATCTCACTCTCTTTGAATCTTCTTTATCATGCTAGGATTAGCAGGAAAAAGCTAAAAATTTCAGAATTGCACCGTGCAATGTGGAGATATTACTGTTTGTGCATTTACAATATTCATTGATTTTTGCCATTGAAAAACGTCCAGAAATGTTTGAAGCTACTGACTGAATGAAAGGAGCTGGCATCTCACTCTCTTTGAATCTTCTTTATCATGCTAGGATTAACAGGAAAAAGCTAAAAATTTCAGAATTGCACCGTGCAATGTGGAGATATTACTGTTTGTGCATTTACAATATTCATTGATTTTTGCCATTGAAAAACATGTTTTTCATATACCAGAAATGTTTGAAGCTACTGACTGAATGAAAGGAGCTGGCATCTCACTCTCTTTGAATCTTCTTTATCATGCTAGGATTAACAGGAAAAAGCTAAAAATTTCAGAATTGCACCGTGCAATGTGGAGATATTACTGTTTGTGCATTTACAATATTCATTGATTTTTGCCATTGAAAAACATGTTTTTCATATACCAGAAATGTTTGAAGCTACTGACTGAATGAAAGGAGCTGGCATCTCACTCTCTTTGAATCTTCTTTATCATGCTAGGATTAACAGGAAAAAGCTAAAAATTTCAGAATTGCACCGTGCAATGTGGAGATATTACTGTTTGTGCATTTACAATATTCATTGATTTTTGCCATTGAAAAACATGTTTTTCATATACCAGAAATGTTTGAAGCTACTGACTGAATGAAAGGAGCTGGCATCTCACTCTCTTTGAATCTTCTTTATCATGCTAGGATTAGCAGGAAAAAGCAAAAAATTTCAGAATTGCACCGTGCAATGTGGAGATATTACTGTTTGTGCATTTACAATATTCATTGATTTTTGCCATTGAAAAACATGTTTTTCATATACCAGAAATGTTTGAAGCTACTGACTGAATGAAAGGAGCTGGCATCTCACTCTCTTTGAATCTTCTTTATCATGCTAGGATTAACAGGAAAAAGCTAAAAATTTCAGAATTGCACCGTGCAATGTGGAGATATTACTGTTTGTGCATTTACAATATTCATTGATTTTTGCCATTGAAAAACATGTTTTTCATATACCAGAAATGTTTGAAGCTACTGACTGAATGAAAGGAGCTGGCATCTCACTCTCTTTGAATCTTCTTTATCATGCTAGGATTAGCAGGAAAAAGCAAAAAATTTCAGAATTGCACCGTGCAATGTGGAGATATTACTGTTTGTGCATTTACAATATTCATTGATTTTTGCCATTGAAAAACGTCCAGAAATGTTTGAAGCTACTGACTGAATGAAAGGAGCTGGCATCTCACTCTCTTTGAATCTTCTTTATCATGCTAGGATTAACAGGAAAAAGCTAAAAATTTCAGAATTGCACCGTGCAATGTGGAGATATTACTGTTTGTGCATTTACAATATTCATTGATTTTTGCCATTGAAAAACGTCCAGAAATGTTTGAAGCTACTGACTGAATGAAAGGAGCTGGCATCTCACTCTCTTTGAATCTTCTTTATCATGCTAGGATTAGCAGGAAAAAGCAAAAAATTTCAGAATTGCACCGTGCAATGTGGAGATATTACTGTTTGTGCATTTACAATATTCATTGATTTTTGCCATTGAAAAACATGTTTTTCATATACCAGAAATGTTTGAAGCTACTGACAATGAAAGGAGCTGGCATCTCACTCTCTTTGAATCTTCTTTATCATGCTAGGATTAACAGGAAAAAGCTAAAAATTTCAGAATTGCACCGTGCAATGTGGAGATATTACTGTTTGTGCATTTACAATATTCATTGATTTTTGCCATTGAAAAACATGTTTTTCATATACCAGAAATGTTTGAAGCTACTGACTGAATGAAAGGAGCTGGCATCTCACTCTCTTTGAATCTTCTTTATCATGCTAGGATTAACAGGAAAAAGCTAAAAATTTCAGAATTGCACCGTGCAATGTGGAGATATTACTGTTTGTGCATTTACAATATTCATTGATTTTTGCCATTGAAAAACATGTTTTTCATATACCAGAAATGTTTGAAGCTACTGACTGAATGAAAGGAGCTGGCATCTCACTCTCTTTGAATCTTCTTTATCATGCTAGGATTAACAGGAAAAAGCTAAAAATTTCAGAATTGCACCGTGCAATGTGGAGATATTACTGTTTGTGCATTTACAATATTCATTGATTTTTGCCATTGAAAAACATGTTTTTCATATACCAGAAATGTTTGAAGCTACTGACTGAATGAAAGGAGCTGGCATCTCACTCTCTTTGAATCTTCTTTATCATGCTAGGATTAACAGGAAAAAGCTAAAAATTTCAGAATTGCACCGTGCAATGTGGAGATATTACTGTTTGTGCATTTACAATATTCATTGATTTTTGCCATTGAAAAACATGTTTTTCATATACCAGAAATGTTTGAAGCTACTGACTGAATGAAAGGAGCTGGCATCTCACTCTCTTTGAATCTTCTTTATCATGCTAGGATTAACAGGAAAAAGCAAAAAATTTCAGAATTGCACCGTGCAATGTGGAGATATTACTGTTTGTGCATTTACAATATTCATTGATTTTTGCCATTGAAAAACATGTTTTTCATATACCAGAAATGTTTGAAGCTACTGACTGAATGAAAGGAGCTGGCATCTCACTCTCTTTGAATCTTCTTTATCATGCTAGGATTAACAGGAAAAAGCTAAAAATTTCAGAATTGCACCGTGCAATGTGGAGATATTACTGTTTGTGCATTTACAATATTCATTGATTTTTGCCATTGAAAAACATGTTTTTCATATACCAGAAATGTTTGAAGCTACTGACTGAATGAAAGGAGCTGGCATCTCACTCTCTTTGAATCTTCTTTATCATGCTAGGATTAACAGGAAAAAGCTAAAAATTTCAGAATTGCACCGTGCAATGTGGAGATATTACTGTTTGTGCATTTACAATATTCATTGATTTTTGCCATTGAAAAACATGTTTTTCATATACCAGAAATGTTTGAAGCTACTGACTGAATGAAAGGAGCTGGCATCTCACTCTCTTTGAATCTTCTTTATCATGCTAGGATTAACAGGAAAAAGCAAAAAATTTCAGAATTGCACCGTGCAATGTGGAGATATTACTGTTTGTGCATTTACAATATTCATTGATTTTTGCCATTGAAAAACGTCCAGAAATGTTTGAAGCTACTGACTGAATGAAAGGAGCTGGCATCTCACTCTCTTTGAATCTTCTTTATCATGCTAGGATTAACAGGAAAAAGCTAAAAATTTCAGAATTGCACCGTGCAATGTGGAGATATTACTGTTTGTGCATTTACAATATTCATTGATTTTTGCCATTGAAAAACATGTTTTTCATATACCAGAAATGTTTGAAGCTACTGACTGAATGAAAGGAGCTGGCATCTCACTCTCTTTGAATCTTCTTTATCATGCTAGGATTTTTGTGCATTTACAATATTCATTGATTTTTGCCATTGAAAAACGTCCAGAAATGTTTGAAGCTACTGACTGAATGAAAGGAGCTGGCATCTCACTCTCTTTGAATCTTCTTTATCATGCTAGGATTAACAGGAAAAAGCTAAAAATTTCAGAATTGCACCGTGCAATGTGGAGATATTACTGTTTGTGCATTTACAATATTCATTGATTTTTGCCATTGAAAAACGTCCAGAAATGTTTGAAGCTACTGACTGAATGAAAGGAGCTGGCATCTCACTCTCTTTGAATCTTCTTTATCATGCTAGGATTAACAGGAAAAAGCTAAAAATTTCAGAATTGCACCGTGCAATGTGGAGATATTACTGTTTGTGCATTTACAATATTCATTGATTTTTGCCATTGAAAAACGTCCAGAAATGTTTGAAGCTACTGACTGAATGAAAGGAGCTGGCATCTCACTCTCTTTGAATCTTCTTTATCATGCTAGGATTAACAGGAAAAAGCTAAAAATTTCAGAATTGCACCGTGCAATGTGGAGAAATTACTGTTTGTGCATTTACAATATTCATTGATTTTTGCCATTGAAAAACGTCCAGAAATGTTTGAAGCTACTGACTGAATGAAAGGAGCTGGCATCTCACTCTCTTTGAATCTTCTTTATCATGCTAGGATTAACAGGAAAAAGCTAAAAATTTCAGAATTGCACCGTGCAATGTGGAGATATTACTGTTTGTGCATTTACAATATTCATTGATTTTTGCCATTGAAAAACATGTTTTTCATATACCAGAAATGTTTGAAGCTACTGACTGAATGAAAGGAGCTGGCATCTCACTCTCTTTGAATCTTCTTTATCATGCTAGGATTAACAGGAAAAAGCAAAAAATTTCAGAATTGCACCGTGCAATGTGGAGATATTACTGTTTGTGCATTTACAATATTCATTGATTTTTGCCATTGAAAAACGTCCAGAAATGTTTGAAGCTACTGACTGAATGAAAGGAGCTGGCATCTCACTCTCTTTGAATCTTCTTTATCATGCTAGGATTAACAGGAAAAAGCTAAAAATTTCAGAATTGCACCGTGCAATGTGGAGATATTACTGTTTGTGCATTTACAATATTCATTGATTTTTGCCATTGAAAAACGTCCAGAAATGTTTGAAGCTACTGACTGAATGAAAGGAGCTGGCATCTCACTCTCTTTGAATCTTCTTTATCATGCTAGGATTAACAGGAAAAAGCTAAAAATTTCAGAATTGCACCGTGCAATGTGGAGATATTACTGTTTGTGCATTTACAATATTCATTGATTTTTGCCATTGAAAAACATGTTTTTCATATACCAGAAATGTTTGAAGCTACTGACTGAATGAAAGGAGCTGGCATCTCACTCTCTTTGAATCTTCTTTATCATGCTAGGATTAACAGGAAAAAGCTAAAAATTTCAGAATTGCACCGTGCAATGTGGAGATATTACTGTTTGTGCATTTACAATATTCATTGATTTTTGCCATTGAAAAACATGTTTTTCATATACCAGAAATGTTTGAAGCTACTGACTGAATGAAAGGAGCTGGCATCTCACTCTCTTTGAATCTTCTTTATCATGCTAGGATTAACAGGAAAAATCTAAAAATTTCAGAATTGCACCGTGCAATGTGGAGATATTACTGTTTGTGCATTTACAATATTCATTGATTTTTGCCATTGAAAAACATGTTTTTCATATACCAGAAATGTTTGAAGCTACTGACTGAATGAAAGGAGCTGGCATCTCACTCTCTTTGAATCTTCTTTATCATGCTAGGATTAGCAGGAAAAAGCAAAAAATTTCAGAATTGCACCGTGCAATGTGGAGATATTACTGTTTGTGCATTTACAATATTCATTGATTTTTGCCATTGAAAAACATGTTTTTCATATACCAGAAATGTTTGAAGCTACTGACTGAATGAAAGGAGCTGGCATCTCACTCTCTTTGAATCTTCTTTATCATGCTAGGATTAACAGGAAAAAGCTAAAAATTTCAGAATTGCACCGTGCAATGTGGAGATATTACTGTTTGTGCATTTACAATATTCATTGATTTTTGCCATTGAAAAACATGTTTTTCATATACCAGAAATGTTTGAAGCTACTGACTGAATGAAAGGAGCTGGCATCTCACTCTCTTTGAATCTTCTTTATCATGCTAGGATTAGCAGGAAAAAGCAAAAAATTTCAGAATTGCACCGTGCAATGTGGAGATATTACTGTTTGTGCATTTACAATATTCATTGATTTTTGCCATTGAAAAACGTCCAGAAATGTTTGAAGCTACTGACTGAATGAAAGGAGCTGGCATCTCACTCTCTTTGAATCTTCTTTATCATGCTAGGATTAACAGGAAAAAGCTAAAAATTTCAGAATTGCACCGTGCAATGTGGAGATATTACTGTTTGTGCATTTACAATATTCATTGATTTTTGCCATTGAAAAACGTCCAGAAATGTTTGAAGCTACTGACTGAATGAAAGGAGCTGGCATCTCACTCTCTTTGAATCTTCTTTATCATGCTAGGATTAGCAGGAAAAAGCAAAAAATTTCAGAATTGCACCGTGCAATGTGGAGATATTACTGTTTGTGCATTTACAATATTCATTGATTTTTGCCATTGAAAAACATGTTTTTCATATACCAGAAATGTTTGAAGCTACTGACTGAATGAAAGGAGCTGGCATCTCACTCTCTTTGAATCTTCTTTATCATGCTAGGATTAACAGGAAAAAGCTAAAAATTTCAGAATTGCACCGTGCAATGTGGAGATATTACTGTTTGTGCATTTACAATATTCATTGATTTTTGCCATTGAAAAACATGTTTTTCATATACCAGAAATGTTTGAAGCTACTGACTGAATGAAAGGAGCTGGCATCTCACTCTCTTTGAATCTTCTTTATCATGCTAGGATTAACAGGAAAAAGCTAAAAATTTCAGAATTGCACCGTGCAATGTGGAGATATTACTGTTTGTGCATTTACAATATTCATTGATTTTTGCCATTGAAAAACATGTTTTTCATATACCAGAAATGTTTGAAGCTACTGACTGAATGAAAGGAGCTGGCATCTCACTCTCTTTGAATCTTCTTTATCATGCTAGGATTAACAGGAAAAAGCTAAAAATTTCAGAATTGCACCGTGCAATGTGGAGATATTACTGTTTGTGCATTTACAATATTCATTGATTTTTGCCATTGAAAAACATGTTTTTCATATACCAGAAATGTTTGAAGCTACTGACTGAATGAAAGGAGCTGGCATCTCACTCTCTTTGAATCTTCTTTATCATGCTAGGATTAACAGGAAAAAGCTAAAAATTTCAGAATTGCACCGTGCAATGTGGAGATATTACTGTTTGTGCATTTACAATATTCATTGATTTTTGCCATTGAAAAACATGTTTTTCATATACCAGAAATGTTTGAAGCTACTGACTGAATGAAAGGAGCTGGCATCTCACTCTCTTTGAATCTTCTTTATCATGCTAGGATTAACAGGAAAAAGCAAAAAATTTCAGAATTGCACCGTGCAATGTGGAGATATTACTGTTTGTGCATTTACAATATTCATTGATTTTTGCCATTGAAAAACGTCCAGAAATGTTTGAAGCTACTGACTGAATGAAAGGAGCTGGCATCTCACTCTCTTTGAATCTTCTTTATCATGCTAGGATTAACAGGAAAAAGCTAAAAATTTCAGAATTGCACCGTGCAATGTGGAGATATTACTGTTTGTGCATTTACAATATTCATTGATTTTTGCCATTGAAAAACATGTTTTTCATATACCAGAAATGTTTGAAGCTACTGACTGAATGAAAGGAGCTGGCATCTCACTCTCTTTGAATCTTCTTTATCATGCTAGGATTAACAGGAAAAAGCTAAAAATTTCAGAATTGCACCGTGCAATGTGGAGATATTACTGTTTGTGCATTTACAATATTCATTGATTTTTGCCATTGAAAAACGTCCAGAAATGTTTGAAGCTACTGACTGAATGAAAGGAGCTGGCATCTCACTCTCTTTGAATCTTCTTTATCATGCTAGGATTAACAGGAAAAAGCTAAAAATTTCAGAATTGCACCGTGCAATGTGGAGATATTACTGTTTGTGCATTTACAATATTCATTGATTTTTGCCATTGAAAAACGTCCAGAAATGTTTGAAGCTACTGACTGAATGAAAGGAGCTGGCATCTCACTCTCTTTGAATCTTCTTTATCATGCTAGGATTAACAGGAAAAAGCTAAAAATTTCAGAATTGCACCGTGCAATGTGGAGATATTACTGTTTGTGCATTTACAATATTCATTGATTTTTGCCATTGAAAAACGTCCAGAAATGTTTGAAGCTACTGACTGAATGAAAGGAGCTGGCATCTCACTCTCTTTGAATCTTCTTTATCATGCTAGGATTAACAGGAAAAAGCTAAAAATTTCAGAATTGCACCGTGCAATGTGGAGATATTACTGTTTGTGCATTTACAATATTCATTGATTTTTGCCATTGAAAAACGTCCAGAAATGTTTGAAGCTACTGACTGAATGAAAGGAGCTGGCATCTCACTCTCTTTGTTTTACCATATTTTTTTTTTTTATTTTTAATAAACAGTTTAACAGGGGAATAACAATCGTAGCATAAAGTAGTGAAATAAGAATATTCGTGGGAAGGGGTAATTCCGAGGAAGGGGAAGGGAAAGGGTACAAACGGAAATGGAATAATCAGGGAAGGTGGGAGAAATTTGTTCGTCAAATAATAAACACGATAATAGATAACTTGAACAATTGAACACACATCACTATCATATTAGCAAAATTAAACATATTAATAAGCTAAACATGTAACACCTATTAAGATATTCCAGCATTATGAGATGGTTGAGGGAACTTAATGGACCAAATATCCCACTTCTTAGAAAATTTAAGTAAATTATTGTTAATAAGGGCAAATCTGAGTTCAAATATTCTATGGAGATTCATCTTATCAACTAAGTCCTCCAAAGTGGGGACATGTGACTTTCTCCAATAAAAAGCCAATGTATTCTTACAAACTGAGAATAAATGAATCACCAAAGATCTTTCAAACGACTTGTATGATTCAAGATCCAAGGATAGTAAAGCCCTTTGAGGGGTCAATATTAGTGGTCTGCCCAAGAGATCATCTACCAAAGAAGAGATCTGAGCCCATAGATTGCGGATTTTAGGGCAGCTCCAAAAGAGATGTAACAGATCTCCCCTGAGGCCGCACTCCCTCCAACAGAGGGGAGAGTTGCTGGGCTTTATATAGTGGAGCCTGATTGGAGTGTAGTACCATCTGGTTAAAATTTTGAAGTAGGCCTCTTGTAAGGGCATAGATATATTAGAGGCTTGTGAGAAAAGAAGAGCATTCTCCCATTGGTCGGACTGGAAATTGAGTTTTAGGTCCTTTTCCCATCGAATCATGTAAAGATGTTTTTGGAAAGAGAGGTCATTATTGAAGCTGTTATATAGGTGTCTCAGGCTCCAAAAAATCTTATGGGATGTGTTACTTAACAGGTTCACCGAGATTTCGGAAACGATAAATTTGCTAGAAATGAATTCCAGAATAATGCTCTTTAAATGAGAGTATAAAAAGAAATCAGAAAAAGGCAAATTGAATCTTTTCTTAAGAATTTGGAAAGGGATAAAGACAGAAGCTTCATACAAGTCTCCAATTTTCCTTAACCCTTTAATGTCCCATTGATCTGGAATGGAAGAGTTATACAGATCAGCAACAAAACCAATTGGAAATTTTTTGATAAGGGAAAGCTTATCCATATCAGAATCTCTTAAAGGATTCTTTTTCTTTTTTTTGGTGATTTTTTTCCAGGCGTCAATGATCGCCTGGAAAATAGGGTGGGAAGAATCATGAGTACACTGTCTAAAAAGATGCCTGAGTAACAATTCACGAGGAGAAGAACCGTTATTTAAGAAGGTCTCCAGAATCATCCAAGCTGGGGGGCTGTCAGAATTAAACCAGTAACTGCTCTGTTTGATAAGGTTTGCCAGATAGTAAGCGGAAATATTAGGATGGCTCAGACCTCCGTTACATTTATTCTTGTACAATATATCAGCAGATATCCTCGCACGTTTATTATCCCAGACATAAGAATTAATCTGATTTTGAATTTTTTGAATAAAGATATGGGAAATAGATAAAGGTAGGTTGCGGAAAAAATACAAAATTTTGGGAAGAACAAACATCTTGATAGAGAGGATTCTACCCCACCACGACAAATCTCTTTTCATAAAATCCATCAAATCTCCTCGGACGATGTCATCAATCAGAACCAGATTGTCAGAGATTGTTGAATTAATAGATTTACCAATACTGATCCCCAAATAAGTCAGATTGCGTTTAGCCAGACCAAAGGAAAATCTTGAGTGTAAAACCTCTCTCGTCTGGCGGTCCAGATTAATATTCAAAAGTTTAGACTTCTCATTGTTAATTTTAAAATAAGAAATCTGAGAGAATAGTTCTAGAACCTTTGAAACCTCCGCAACCGAATTTACTGGGTCCAGCAAGGAAAGCATAACATCATCTGCAAAGAGGCCAATTTTAAATTCTCGAGATGGGGTAGAAATCCCCCTAATGTCAGTGTTTTCTCTAATCCTCTGTGCCAAAGGCTCCATAGCCAGGACAAAGAGAAGGGGGGAAAGTGGGCAACCCTGTCTAGTACCATTTGTGATAGGGATTGGATTTGAGAGATAATTGTTAACATAAATTTTTGCTTGGGGGTTAGAATAGAGGGCCATAATTGAAGAGAGAAATTTGTTATCAAAACCGAATTTAATAAGGGTGAGTTTAAGGTATAGCCAATTTAACCTGTCGAAAGCTTTTTCAGCGTCTAAAGCAAGCAATGAAGTTGGGAGTTTCGCCGTATTTATCACCTTAATAATATTCAGAAGTCTTCTAGAGCCATCAGTTGCTTGCCTCCCACCAACGAAGCCAATCTGATCATCGTTGATGAGAGATGGGAGAATAGTCGATAAACGATTGGCCAGAATTTTCGAATATATCTTAATATCAGTGTTAATTAGCGAAATGGGCCTATAATTTTTAACATTATCTCTCTCATCCTTAGACTTGGGTATTAGGGTAATGGTGGCTTCCAGCATTTCTGAGGGGAAGGAGCTTATTGAGGAAGCATGATTGAAAATTTTCGTGAGAGGGGAAGAAAGTAGGTCACAAAAAGTTTTATAATACTCATTAATGAACCCATCTGGACCCGGAGCCTTGAAATCTTTAAGTTGCTTTATTGTGTTAATAATTTCAAGGTTAGAAAAAGGCTTATTCAATGACTCGTGATCCAGAGGGCTCAATTTCGGTAGGTTAATGGAGGATAAAAATTTGTTGATTGCATCTGGGTGAGGATGGGAAATTAGAGGATCATTTTTGATGTTGTAGAGTTTTTTGTAAAAATTTGCAAACTGGTTCACTATATCTTTAGGGTGGCAAAACGTTATTCCACTATTGTTTTTTATTTTATCTATTCTATTAATTGCTCTTTTACATTTGACTAGGCGGGCCATAAAGCGGGTAGGTTTATTTAGAGCCGCATAGTAATTAAATTTTGATTTCCGAATAATTGCATCATAGGAGGAAGAAATTTCTGATTTTAGCTCTACCCTTAAATTTGAGAGTTCTTTTTGAATTATTGGGGAAGGGGAAGGAAGATTAATTTGCTCTAATTCTTTTTCCCTAATCAGTTTTTGAAGAGAATTAATTTTTGATCTTTTTTCTTTTTTTTCAAATGAGGATATCTGCATTAGTACACCACGAAGGACGGCCTTGTGAGCGCACCAGCTGGAGAAGGGATTAGATAGATCTGGGGTATCATTCTCCCTAAAATAATCAGAAATAGCTTTTTCAATAATTTTTTTGTTTTTGGGGTTATGAATAAGTGAAGATCTACATTTCCAAAGAAATCCATTTTTAATAAGAGGACCAATATGAATTTCACATGACGTAGGGGCATGATCTGATAGAGACCTAAGACCTATAGATACGTTAGAGAATTTGGGTAAAGAAAAAACGTCAGTTATTATTAAGTCTATTCTAGAGGCCGTTTGGTGCGCATCCGAAAAATGGGAGAATTCTTTGGAGGTAGTTTGCAGACATCTAAATGTATCAAATAGTTCGTTTTTATAAAGCCAGTTATTTAGCGTCGGGTATAAATGACGGCTGGGGGAGGAAGAGTCCATATGCCCGTCCGGGACCATGTTGAAGTCTCCCAAAAAAATCAATTCACCTCTCCTAACCTCTTCAACCTTTCTAAAAACCTTATTCAAAAAGGGTATTTGCTTTTTATTTGGGGCGTATAGGTTAACAACAGTGCACTCATGATTATTCAGTTTACAGAGCAATATATGGAACCTTCCATTGACATCTTTATGCTGATCTAAAAACTCAAATGGGACAGAATCTCTGATCACTGTAGCTACACCGGCTTTTTTCCGGTCGCTAGTGGATTCAAATATATGAGGGTAGCGTTTGTGGGTGAAAGTAGGGTGTTTTCCCTCGGCAAACCTTGTCTCCTGAAGACACGCAACATCAGCACCAAGATGACCCAATTCCTTCCAAAGGGAGAATCTCTTATTGGGACTGTTTAGGCCTCTTACATTATAGGTGATGATCTTGATAGGCATAGGTAAATTAATAATTAAAGTAAGTCAAAAGGAGAGGGGTCAGTTGGTCCAACAAATTCCCAAAAAATAATCAACCGACAATCAAAGCTGGAATACAATATCTCTAATATTAATTCAAAGATAGTAATAACAATAACCAAATATTCAAAGAAAAAGAAAAAAAAAACGAATCAAAAAATCTCCTGAGGGAACCTTCACCGAAAAGGTTCTCCCTCAGATTGGGGGGAAAAATAATGTGGACAAACCATGAAGGCTAAATATAAGAAGAATGATAAATTTATTATAGCATGTTAGGTGAGGTGGTAAAATGAGATTATTTTTAAAGAGGGCTCCCGAGGGAGTAGTGTTTATCATTTCAGCGGTGGGGTGCCTTTGTAACTTTGTAGGGAATGTCTTTTATAAAATCAAAAAATTTGGGGCCTTCATCAGGATCTGTAAGAGTGAATGTTTTCCGGTTAAAGAAAATCAGCAATTTTACTGGAAAGCCCCACCTATATGGGATATTCATATCCCTCAGTCTATCTGTGATCAATTTGTATGACCTTCTTGCATCCATGGTTTCTTTGGAAAAATCGGAGAAGATTTTTAGGTGTGAGAAAGGCTCTGGAAAAGTCCTATTTTCCCTGATATAATTCAAGATTCTCTCTTTGGTCGAGAAGAAATGCAACCTAGCTATTACATCCCTAGGAAGATCCGGGGAAATGGAGGTCGGACGAAATAAGCGATGGGCCCTATCAATGATAAGATCCTGCTCAGAAAGAGATGGGATTGTCTTGTGAAAAAAGTCTTTGAGAAAAGCTGAGATATCCGAGGGAGAAACATCCTCAGATATGCCCCTAATCTTCAAATTATTTCTCCTACTCCTATCCTCCAAATCCGCAACTTTTAATCTAAGTCTTTTGAGCTCGGATTTAATTTCCAAATTATCAGAAGAAACAGACTCCACCTTATCCTCCACCGTTTCAAGTCTTTTAGTGTTTTCCTCCAATTTAACTCCAAAAGCTTCCAAAGTAGATTTCATGGTGTCTACCTGTTTCTCAAAGCCCAGTTTCATATTTCTGTCAATCGTCTTTAAAAGATTGTCCAGATATGAACCAAGGTCGGTATTTCCCAACTCTTGAGAAATGGGTATTTTGGCCGGGACACTAGGCGTAGGGTCTGAAGACGAAGGGGAGACGTCCTTTTTGGCACGTCTCTTATCTGGACTAGGATTGGGAGACGTGTCCGAGGATTCCTCCTCCGAACTCGTGGCCAGTGAGGAATATTTGTTGCTCCAAGCTCCTGGATCCCTTCTCTTTGATGAGATGGAAATGTCCATCTCTTCCACTTTTTTTTCTTTAACTACGGTGGAAGGGGCAGGTTTAGCGTCATGAATTCTCTGTGGTTTTGGAGAAAATAGACTTTTAGCAGAGTCTTTGGTGGGAGAACTTACTTTAAAACTCTGTCTATCGTCAGGATTTCTATGAGGTGATCTGGACTTAAGTGGACTAATGGTATTGACAGTATCCTCTGAGGGATTTGAAAATGAAGAACGTTGGGATGACTTCGCTCTTACCACACTAGTTTTAAGGGGAGCTTCCAAAGACTTTTGGGTATTTTTTTTGTTAGCCGCCATTGTAAAAAAAAATAAGTCCTAAGTGTATATATAAGGAAAACACCAAAAAGACAATGGGAATATTTAAGCTAGAGAGTGGATAGAAGACTTTAGAGTAGCAAAATGACTAGGAACAATGACTGGAAGAAATTAGCATTAAACAAATATCACTCCAATAAGAGGCAATCAATACCCTTAAAGACTGCAGAATTATATACCCCCTAGAATGCAATCCTTTAAATGTAAATCACAATCAAAAATATCAAGAGAAATAGTAAACTTGACCTGAGGGATAAAAATTAAAGGCACATATAGTTCTTAACAGAAAACTAATTATTGTGGAAACTTGCAGATCTGTAGAGTTCCATGGGCACCAACTGTTATATGTATATCAGGTAGCGAAATCACAGTATATATATGGCAGAAGCAATTCCTCCTATCCTCCACCCCTCCTCAAAGTCAAGTCTCACAATTAAATGTTTGTCCAAAGTTTGATGTTTGATGGACCTCTGTATCAGTACTGATATAAAATCAGCACCATGGACAGCAGTGCAAAGCAATGTTGCAGCAGGAGGCAAGAGAATTAACTAATGTAAAATCAGCACCTTGGACAGCAGAACAGAGCGACGCTGTAGCAGGGGCAGGAGAGTTTGACTGAAATCAGCACCATGGACAGCAGCTCAAATCAGCACCATGGACAGCAGTGCAGAGCTACGCCGCAGCAGAGGGCAGGAGATTTGATCAGGACCATGGACAGCAGTACAGAGGACGCTGCAGCAGGGGGCGGGAGAATTGAATCTATCAGCTGATTATGGATATGAGGCAGAGGAGGGCAGCGGTGCCGCTGCAGGGAAGGACCAAGGGCAAGATCAGAGCGCAGCAACACCAGCACAAGAGGGGGAGGCAGTCACAGGGGTCTGTAGGGTCCCAACACCGGAGGGGCACAGTCAGCAGAGCGGCACAACGGGAATAGGTGGAGCGGAGCGCGGGGACCGGTGGCACCTGTCAGTTACTAGTGGGGAGGGACAAAGCGGCCCCCCCAGAAGCAGGAGGGAGACACCGCCGCTTGTAAATCAGCCCCGGGGGATGTGGGGCTGCAAGCCCTATACACCGGCAGCGCCGGTCTTTAGAAGGGATACAGGGGCAGAGCCAGGAGCGGAGCGGCTCCGGAACTAAGGAGGGGGAACCGCCACCACCGGAACAGCCCCCGAACCCAGGGAACAGCCGTAGCAAGAGGCAGGGATCCCGGCCGCAGACACAAGCAGCGCCCGTCAGCAGGAGGGAGAGGGAGGACCGCTCCACAAAATAAAGGGACACCGCCGCCACCAGACCCCAGACAATAGCCTCACAGAGTCACGATAATAGCCCTGGCATCAGCCAGGGCTTGTCTGACCTTTTTATGATGATATCTACAGTTCCTCTCCTCTGTGTAGCCGCGTCAGCTGTGAGCAGGGCCGGGTCTTCGGGCTGCTGCCGGCGTCCTGAAGCAGGAAGGTCCCGTAGCTTGGCGTCCGTGTGCTGGACTTCTCAGGGCTCCGGTCTCACAATCTTCTTACTTGATTGTAGATCTGGAAGGTCCCCGGGGTCCGCGATCCTCCACAGAAAGTGCCGGCCGGTGTTTTTAACTTCCAGAATCCTGTCACTGGTCGCAGCTAGTAGCAGGGTGGTACAGCGCCGGGCGGTGGTATCTCTGTAGGAGTCTTACCCCCGGTCGCAGCTGGTAGTGGGGTGGATAGCAGGCAGGGACAGCTTGCAGGCTGGTGGTTCAGTACAGTGGGGCCGTTTTCAGGGCTACAGGGTCCCGTGGGTCTAGTTAGGACTCGGTCCTTGTTACTTCCCAGCACAGGCTGTAAAAGCTGAAGTATATAATCGGCTCGTCCCACAGCCACCGGCCTCCCACAACAGCAGAGCAGGCTTTAAGGGCTCCTTGCCACCTTCCTCAAAATATGAATCCTTTGCAAATTGTCCGATAGCACCCGATAAACAGTGTTCCTAGGTCCAGAGGAAGGGAGTAGGGAGGGTCCCCTTGCAGAGACACACAGACCTGCAAGCCTGCAGGTCTATGTCACAATACCCACGACTGGCATGAAATCAAGGACTGGCATGAAATCAAGGACGCACCTCACTGCTTCCAAACGAAATATCTCCCAGAATAACGGGTCAGGGAGAGTCTTTTCAGTATCCAGATGATCCTTAAGCTTTAGGGAGTTAATCCATGTAAGAATTGATCGAATAAATCTTCTTAAGTTGCTTTTATCGTCGCTTTGTAGTTTTAGCCTTCAGGGAGCTCAGGATCAAGCTGCCATCTCGTCCTGTGCTCAGGCCACTCCCCCATCTCACTCTCTTTGAATCTTCTTTATCATGCTAGGATTAGCAGGAAAAAGCAAAAAATTTCAGAATTGCACCGTGCAATGTGGAGATATTACTGTTTGTGCATTTACAATATTCATTGATTTTTGCCATTGAAAAACATGTTTTTCATATACCAGAAATGTTTGAAGCTACTGACTGAATGAAAGGAGCTGGCATCTCACTCTCTTTGAATCTTCTTTATCATGCTAGGATTAACAGGAAAAAGCTAAAAATTTCAGAATTGCACCGTGCAATGTGGAGATATTACTGTTTGTGCATTTACAATATTCATTGATTTTTGCCATTGAAAAACATGTTTTTCATATACCAGAAATGTTTGAAGCTACTGACTGAATGAAAGGAGCTGGCATCTCACTCTCTTTGAATCTTCTTTATCATGCTAGGATTAACAGGAAAAAGCTAAAAATTTCAGAATTGCACCGTGCAATGTGGAGATATTACTGTTTGTGCATTTACAATATTCATTGATTTTTGCCATTGAAAAACATGTTTTTCATATACCAGAAATGTTTGAAGCTACTGACTGAATGAAAGGAGCTGGCATCTCACTCTCTTTGAATCTTCTTTATCATGCTAGGATTAACAGGAAAAAGCTAAAAATTTCAGAATTGCACCGTGCAATGTGGAGATATTACTGTTTGTGCATTTACAATATTCATTGATTTTTGCCATTGAAAAACATGTTTTTCATATACCAGAAATGTTTGAAGCTACTGACTGAATGAAAGGAGCTGGCATCTCACTCTCTTTGAATCTTCTTTATCATGCTAGGATTAACAGGAAAAAGCTAAAAATTTCAGAATTGCACCGTGCAATGTGGAGATATTACTGTTTGTGCATTTACAATATTCATTGATTTTTGCCATTGAAAAACATGTTTTTCATATACCAGAAATGTTTGAAGCTACTGACTGAATGAAAGGAGCTGGCATCTCACTCTCTTTGAATCTTCTTTATCATGCTAGGATTAACAGGAAAAAGCTAAAAATTTCAGAATTGCACCGTGCAATGTGGAGATATTACTGTTTGTGCATTTACAATATTCATTGATTTTTGCCATTGAAAAACGTCCAGAAATGTTTGAAGCTACTGACTGAATGAAAGGAGCTGGCATCTCACTCTCTTTGAATCTTCTTTATCATGCTAGGATTAACAGGAAAAAGCAAAAAATTTCAGAATTGCACCGTGCAATGTGGAGATATTACTGTTTGTGCATTTACAATATTCATTGATTTTTGCCATTGAAAAACGTCCAGAAATGTTTGAAGCTACTGACTGAATGAAAGGAGCTGGCATCTCACTCTCTTTGAATCTTCTTTATCATGCTAGGATTAACAGGAAAAAGCTAAAAATTTCAGAATTGCACCGTGCAATGTGGAGATATTACTGTTTGTGCATTTACAATATTCATTGATTTTTGCCATTGAAAAACGTCCAGAAATGTTTGAAGCTACTGACTGAATGAAAGGAGCTGGCATCTCACTCTCTTTGAATCTTCTTTATCATGCTAGGATTAACAGGAAAAAGCTAAAAATTTCAGAATTGCACCGTGCAATGTGGAGATATTACTGTTTGTGCATTTACAATATTCATTGATTTTTGCCATTGAAAAACGTCCAGAAATGTTTGAAGCTACTGACTGAATGAAAGGAGCTGGCATCTCACTCTCTTTGAATCTTCTTTATCATGCTAGGATTAACAGGAAAAAGCTAAAAATTTCAGAATTGCACCGTGCAATGTGGAGATATTACTGTTTGTGCATTTACAATATTCATTGATTTTTGCCATTGAAAAACATGTTTTTCATATACCAGAAATGTTTGAAGCTACTGACTGAATGAAAGGAGCTGGCATCTCACTCTCTTTGAATCTTCTTTATCATGCTAGGATTAACAGGAAAAAGCTAAAAATTTCAGAATTGCACCGTGCAATGTGGAGATATTACTGTTTGTGCATTTACAATATTCATTGATTTTTGCCATTGAAAAACATGTTTTTCATATACCAGAAATGTTTGAAGCTACTGACTGAATGAAAGGAGCTGGCATCTCACTCTCTTTGAATCTTCTTTATCATGCTAGGATTAACAGGAAAAAGCTAAAAATTTCAGAATTGCACCGTGCAATGTGGAGATATTACTGTTTGTGCATTTACAATATTCATTGATTTTTGCCATTGAAAAACATGTTTTTCATATACCAGAAATGTTTGAAGCTACTGACTGAATGAAAGGAGCTGGCATCTCACTCTCTTTGAATCTTCTTTATCATGCTAGGATTAACAGGAAAAAGCTAAAAATTTCAGAATTGCACCGTGCAATGTGGAGATATTACTGTTTGTGCATTTACAATATTCATTGATTTTTGCCATTGAAAAACATGTTTTTCATATACCAGAAATGTTTGAAGCTACTGACTGAATGAAAGGAGCTGGCATCTCACTCTCTTTGAATCTTCTTTATCATGCTAGGATTAGCAGGAAAAAGCAAAAAATTTCAGAATTGCACCGTGCAATGTGGAGATATTACTGTTTGTGCATTTACAATATTCATTGATTTTTGCCATTGAAAAACATGTTTTTCTTAACAGAAATGTTTGAAGCTACTGACTGAATGAAAGGAGCTGGCATCTCACTCTCTTTGAATCTTCTTTATCATGCTAGGATTAACAGGAAAAAGCTAAAAATTTCAGAATTGCACCGTGCAATGTGGAGATATTACTGTTTGTGCATTTACAATATTCATTGATTTTTGCCATTGAAAAACGTCCAGAAATGTTTGAAGCTACTGACTGAATGAAAGGAGCTGGCATCTCACTCTCTTTGAATCTTCTTTATCATGCTAGGATTAGCAGGAAAAAGCAAAAAATTTCAGAATTGCACCGTGCAATGTGGAGATATTACTGTTTGTGCATTTACAATATTCATTGATTTTTGCCATTGAAAAACATGTTTTTCATATACCAGAAATGTTTGAAGCTACTGACTGAATGAAAGGAGCTGGCATCTCACTCTCTTTGAATCTTCTTTATCATGCTAGGATTAACAGGAAAAAGCTAAAAATTTCAGAATTGCACCGTGCAATGTGGAGATATTACTGTTTGTGCATTTACAATATTCATTGATTTTTGCCATTGAAAAACATGTTTTTCATATACCAGAAATGTTTGAAGCTACTGACTGAATGAAAGGAGCTGGCATCTCACTCTCTTTGAATCTTCTTTATCATGCTAGGATTAACAGGAAAAAGCTAAAAATTTCAGAATTGCACCGTGCAATGTGGAGATATTACTGTTTGTGCATTTACAATATTCATTGATTTTTGCCATTGAAAAACATGTTTTTCATATACCAGAAATGTTTGAAGCTACTGACTGAATGAAAGGAGCTGGCATCTCACTCTCTTTGAATCTTCTTTATCATGCTAGGATTAACAGGAAAAAGCTAAAAATTTCAGAATTGCACCGTGCAATGTGGAGATATTACTGTTTGTGCATTTACAATATTCATTGATTTTTGCCATTGAAAAACATGTTTTTCATATACCAGAAATGTTTGAAGCTACTGACTGAATGAAAGGAGCTGGCATCTCACTCTCTTTGAATCTTCTTTATCATGCTAGGATTAACAGGAAAAAGCTAAAAATTTCAGAATTGCACCGTGCAATGTGGAGATATTACTGTTTGTGCATTTACAATATTCATTGATTTTTGCCATTGAAAAACATGTTTTTCATATACCAGAAATGTTTGAAGCTACTGACTGAATGAAAGGAGCTGGCATCTCACTCTCTTTGAATCTTCTTTATCATGCTAGGATTAACAGGAAAAAGCAAAAAATTTCAGAATTGCACCGTGCAATGTGGAGATATTACTGTTTGTGCATTTACAATATTCATTGATTTTTGCCATTGAAAAACTGTTTTCATATACCAGAAATGTTTGAAGCTACTGACTGAATGAAAGGAGCTGGCATCTCACTCTCTTTGAATCTTCTTTATCATGCTAGGATTAACAGGAAAAAGCTAAAAATTTCAGAATTGCACCGTGCAATGTGGAGATATTACTGTTTGTGCATTTACAATATTCATTGATTTTTGCCATTGAAAAACATGTTTTTCATATACCAGAAATGTTTGAAGCTACTGACTGAATGAAAGGAGCTGGCATCTCACTCTCTTTGAATCTTCTTTATCATGCTAGGATTAACAGGAAAAAGCTAAAAATTTCAGAATTGCACCGTGCAATGTGGAGATATTACTGTTTGTGCATTTACAATATTCATTGATTTTTGCCATTGAAAAACGTCCAGAAATGTTTGAAGCTACTGACTGAATGAAAGGAGCTGGCATCTCACTCTCTTTGAATCTTCTTTATCATGCTAGGATTAACAGGAAAAAGCTAAAAATTTCAGAATTGCACCGTGCAATGTGGAGATATTACTGTTTGTGCATTTACAATATTCATTGATTTTTGCCATTGAAAAACGTCCAGAAATGTTTGAAGCTACTGACTGAATGAAAGGAGCTGGCATCTCACTCTCTTTGAATCTTCTTTATCATGCTAGGATTAACAGGAAAAAGCTAAAAATTTCAGAATTGCACCGTGCAATGTGGAGATATTACTGTTTGTGCATTTACAATATTCATTGATTTTTGCCATTGAAAAACGTCCAGAAATGTTTGAAGCTACTGACTGAATGAAAGGAGCTGGCATCTCACTCTCTTTGAATCTTCTTTATCATGCTAGGATTAACAGGAAAAAGCTAAAAATTTCAGAATTGCACCGTGCAATGTGGAGATATTACTGTTTGTGCATTTACAATATTCATTGATTTTTGCCATTGAAAAACGTCCAGAAATGTTTGAAGCTACTGACTGAATGAAAGGAGCTGGCATCTCACTCTCTTTGAATCTTCTTTATCATGCTAGGATTAGCAGGAAAAAGCAAAAATTTCAGAATTGCACCGTGCAATGTGGAGATATTACTGTTTGTGCATTTACAATATTCATTGATTTTTGCCATTGAAAAACATGTTTTTCATATACCAGAAATGTTTGAAGCTACTGACTGAATGAAAGGAGCTGGCATCTCACTCTCTTTGAATCTTCTTTATCATGCTAGGATTAACAGGAAAAAGCTAAAAATTTCAGAATTGCACCGTGCAATGTGGAGATATTACTGTTTGTGCATTTACAATATTCATTGATTTTTGCCATTGAAAAACATGTTTTTCATATACCAGAAATGTTTGAAGCTACTGACTGAATGAAAGGAGCTGGCATCTCACTCTCTTTGAATCTTCTTTATCATGCTAGGATTAACAGGAAAAAGCTAAAAATTTCAGAATTGCACCGTGCAATGTGGAGATATTACTGTTTGTGCATTTACAATATTCATTGATTTTTGCCATTGAAAAACATGTTTTTCATATACCAGAAATGTTTGAAGCTACTGACTGAATGAAAGGAGCTGGCATCTCACTCTCTTTGAATCTTCTTTATCATGCTAGGATTAACAGGAAAAAGCTAAAAATTTCAGAATTGCACCGTGCAATGTGGAGATATTACTGTTTGTGCATTTACAATATTCATTGATTTTTGCCATTGAAAAACATGTTTTTCATATACCAGAAATGTTTGAAGCTACTGACTGAATGAAAGGAGCTGGCATCTCACTCTCTTTGAATCTTCTTTATCATGCTAGGATTAACAGGAAAAAGCTAAAAATTTCAGAATTGCACCGTGCAATGTGGAGATATTACTGTTTGTGCATTTACAATATTCATTGATTTTTGCCATTGAAAAACATGTTTTTCATATACCAGAAATGTTTGAAGCTACTGACTGAATGAAAGGAGCTGGCATCTCACTCTCTTTGAATCTTCTTTATCATGCTAGGATTAACAGGAAAAAGCTAAAAATTTCAGAATTGCACCGTGCAATGTGGAGATATTACTGTTTGTGCATTTACAATATTCATTGATTTTTGCCATTGAAAAACGTTTTTCATATACCAGAAATGTTTGAAGCTACTGACTGAATGAAAGGAGCTGGCATCTCACTCTCTTTGAATCTTCTTTATCATGCTAGGATTAACAGGAAAAAGCTAAAAATTTCAGAATTGCACCGTGCAATGTGGAGATATTACTGTTTGTGCATTTACAATATTCATTGATTTTTGCCATTGAAAAACGTAACCAGAAATGTTTGAAGCTACTGACTGAATGAAAGGAGCTGGCATCTCACTCTCTTTGAATCTTCTTTATCATGCTAGGATTAACAGGAAAAAGCTAAAAATTTCAGAATTGCACCGTGCAATGTGGAGATATTACTGTTTGTGCATTTACAATATTCATTGATTTTTGCCATTGAAAAACATGTTTTCATATACCCAGAAATGTTTGAAGCTACTGACTGAATGAAAGGAGCTGGCATCTCACTCTCTTTGAATCTTCTTTATCATGCTAGGATTAACAGGAAAAAGCTAAAAATTTCAGAATTGCACCGTGCAATGTGGAGATATTACTGTTTGTGCATTTACAATATTCATTGATTTTTGCCATTGAAAAACATGTTTTTCATATACCAGAAATGTTTGAAGCTACTGACTGAATGAAAGGAGCTGGCATCTCACTCTCTTTGAATCTTCTTTATCATGCTAGGATTAACAGGAAAAAGCTAAAAATTTCAGAATTGCACCGTGCAATGTGGAGATATTACTGTTTGTGCATTTACAATATTCATTGATTTTTGCCATTGAAAAACATGTTTTTCATATACCAGAAATGTTTGAAGCTACTGACTGAATGAAAGGAGCTGGCATCTCACTCTCTTTGAATCTTCTTTATCATGCTAGGATTAACAGGAAAAAGCTAAAAATTTCAGAATTGCACCGTGCAATGTGGAGATATTACTGTTTGTGCATTTACAATATTCATTGATTTTTGCCATTGAAAAACATGTTTTTCATATACCAGAAATGTTTGAAGCTACTGACTGAATGAAAGGAGCTGGCATCTCACTCTCTTTGAATCTTCTTTATCATGCTAGGATTAACAGGAAAAAGCTAAAAATTTCAGAATTGCACCGTGCAATGTGGAGATATTACTGTTTGTGCATTTACAATATTCATTGATTTTTGCCATTGAAAAACATGTTTTTCATATACCAGAAATGTTTGAAGCTACTGACTGAATGAAAGGAGCTGGCATCTCACTCTCTTTGAATCTTCTTTATCATGCTAGGATTAACAGGAAAAAGCTAAAAATTTCAGAATTGCACCGTGCAATGTGGAGATATTACTGTTTGTGCATTTACAATATTCATTGATTTTTGCCATTGAAAAACATGTTTTCATATACCAGAAATGTTTGAAGCTACTGACTGAATGAAAGGAGCTGGCATCTCACTCTCTTTGAATCTTCTTTATCATGCTAGGATTAGCAGGAAAAAGCTAAAAATTTCAGAATTGCACCGTGCAATGTGGAGATATTACTGTTTGTGCATTTACAATATTCATTGATTTTTGCCATTGAAAAACATGTTTTTCATATACCAGAAATGTTTGAAGCTACTGACTGAATGAAAGGAGCTGGCATCTCACTCTCTTTGAATCTTCTTTATCATGCTAGGATTAGCAGGAAAAAGCAAAAAATTTCAGAATTGCACCGTGCAATGTGGAGATATTACTGTTTGTGCATTTACAATATTCATTGATTTTTGCCATTGAAAAACATGTTTTTCATATACCAGAAATGTTTGAAGCTACTGACTGAATGAAAGGAGCTGGCATCTCACTCTCTTTGAATCTTCTTTATCATGCTAGGATTAGCAGGAAAAAGCAAAAAATTTCAGAATTGCACCGTGCAATGTGGAGATATTACTGTTTGTGCATTTACAATATTCATTGATTTTTGCCATTGAAAAACATGTTCATATACCAGAAATGTTTGAAGCTAACTGACTGAATGAAAGGAGCTGGCATCTCACTCTCTTTGAATCTTCTTTATCATGCTAGGATTAACAGGAAAAAGCTAAAAATTTCAGAATTGCACCGTGCAATGTGGAGATATTACTGTTTGTGCATTTACAATATTCATTGATTTTTGCCATTGAAAAACGTCCAGAAATGTTTGAAGC
>NW_027370852.1:0-32690 GCF_046119375.1 Phyllobates terribilis
GGAGATATTACTGTTTGTGCATTTACAATATTCATTGATTTTTGCCATTGAAAAACATGTTTTTCATATACCAGAAATGTTTGAAGCTACTGACTGAATGAAAGGAGCTGGCATCTCACTCTCTTTGAATCTTCTTTATCATGCTAGGATTAGCAGGAAAAAGCAAAAATTTCAGAATTGCACCTTGCAATGTGGAGATATTACTGTTTGTGCATTTACAATATTCATTGATTTTTGCCATTGAAAAACATGTTTTTCATATACCAGAAATGTTTGAAGCTACTGACTGAATGAAAGGAGCTGGCATCTCACTCTCTTTGAATCTTCTTTATCATGCTAGGATTAACAGGAAAAAGCTAAAAATTTCAGAATTGCACCGTGCAATGTGGAGATATTACTGTTTGTGCATTTACAATATTCATTGATTTTTGCCATTGAAAAACATGTTTTTCATATACCAGAAATGTTTGAAGCTACTGACTGAATGAAAGGAGCTGGCATCTCACTCTCTTTGAATCTTCTTTATCATGCTAGGATTAGCAGGAAAAAGCAAAAAATTTCAGAATTGCACCTTGCAATGTGGAGATATTACTGTTTGTGCATTTACAATATTCATTGATTTTTGCCATTGAAAAACATGTTTTTCATATACCAGAAATGTTTGAAGCTACTGACTGAATGAAAGGAGCTGGCATCTCACTCTCTTTGAATCTTCTTTATCATGCTAGGATTAACAGGAAAAAGCAAAAAATTTCAGAATTGCACCTTGCAATGTGGAGATATTACTGTTTGTGCATTTACAATATTCATTGATTTTTGCCATTGAAAAACATGTTTTTCATATACCAGAAATGTTTGAAGCTACTGACTGAATGAAAGGAGCTGGCATCTCACTCTCTTTGAATCTTCTTTATCATGCTAGGATTAACAGGAAAAAGCTAAAAATTTCAGAATTGCACCGTGCAATGTGGAGATATTACTGTTTGTGCATTTACAATATTCATTGATTTTTGCCATTGAAAAACATGTTTTTCATATACCAGAAATGTTTGAAGCTACTGACTGAATGAAAGGAGCTGGCATCTCACTCTCTTTGAATCTTCTTTATCATGCTAGGATTAACAGGAAAAAGCTAAAAATTTCAGAATTGCACCGTGCAATGTGGAGATATTACTGTTTGTGCATTTACAATATTCATTGATTTTTGCCATTGAAAAACATGTTTTTCATATACCAGAAATGTTTGAAGCTACTGACTGAATGAAAGGAGCTGGCATCTCACTCTCTTTGAATCTTCTTTATCATGCTAGGATTAGCAGGAAAAAGCAAAAAATTTCAGAATTGCACCTTGCAATGTGGAGATATTACTGTTTGTGCATTTACAATATTCATTGATTTTTGCCATTGAAAAACATGTTTTTCATATACCAGAAATGTTTGAAGCTACTGACTGAATGAAAGGAGCTGGCATCTCACTCTCTTTGAATCTTCTTTATCATGCTAGGATTAACAGGAAAAAGCTAAAAATATCAGAATTGCACCGTGCAATGTGGAGATATTACTGTTTGTGCATTTACAATATTCATTGATTTTTGCCATTGAAAAACATGTTTTTCATATACCAGAAATGTTTGAAGCTACTGACTGAATGAAAGGAGCTGGCATCTCACTCTCTTTGAATCTTCTTTATCATGCTAGGATTAGCAGGAAAAAGCAAAAAATTTCAGAATTGCACCTTGCAATGTGGAGATATTACTGTTTGTGCATTTACAATATTCATTGATTTTTGCCATTGAAAAACATGTTTTTCATATACCAGAAATGTTTGAAGCTACTGACTGAATGAAAGGAGCTGGCATCTCACTCTCTTTGAATCTTCTTTATCATGCTAGGATTAACAGGAAAAAGCTAAAAATTTCAGAATTGCACCGTGCAATGTGGAGATATTACTGTTTGTGCATTTACAATATTCATTGATTTTTGCCATTGAAAAACATGTTTTTCATATACCAGAAATGTTTGAAGCTACTGACTGAATGAAAGGAGCTGGCATCTCACTCTCTTTGAATCTTCTTTATCATGCTAGGATTAGCAGGAAAAAGCAAAAAATTTCAGAATTGCACCTTGCAATGTGGAGATATTACTGTTTGTGCATTTACAATATTCATTGATTTTTGCCATTGAAAAACATGTTTTTCATATACCAGAAATGTTTGAAGCTACTGACTGAATGAAAGGAGCTGGCATCTCACTCTCTTTGAATCTTCTTTATCATGCTAGGATTAACAGGAAAAAGCAAAAAATTTCAGAATTGCACCTTGCAATGTGGAGATATTACTGTTTGTGCATTTACAATATTCATTGATTTTTGCCATTGAAAAACATGTTTTTCATATACCAGAAATGTTTGAAGCTACTGACTGAATGAAAGGAGCTGGCATCTCACTCTCTTTGAATCTTCTTTATCATGCTAGGATTAACAGGAAAAAGCTAAAAATTTCAGAATTGCACCATGCAATGTGGAGATATTACTGTTTGTGCATTTACAATATTCATTGATTTTTGCCATTGAAAAACATGTTTTTCATATACCAGAAATGTTTGAAGCTACTGACTGAATGAAAGGAGCTGGCATCTCACTCTCTTTGAATCTTCTTTATCATGCTAGGATTAGCAGGAAAAAGCAAAAAATTTCAGAATTGCACCTTGCAATGTGGAGATATTACTGTTTGTGCATTTACAATATTCATTGATTTTTGACATTGAAAAACATGTTTTTCATATACCAGAAATGTTTGAAGCTACTGACTGAATGAAAGGAGCTGGCATCTCACTCTCTTTGAATCTTCTTTATCATGCTAGGATTAACAGGAAAAAGCTAAAAATTTCAGAATTGCACCGTGCAATGTGGAGATATTACTGTTTGTGCATTTACAATATTCATTGATTTTTGCCATTGAAAAACATGTTTTTCATATACCAGAAATGTTTGAAGCTACTGACTGAATGAAAGGAGCTGGCATCTCACTCTCTTTGAATCTTCTTTATCATGCTAGGATTAGCAGGAAAAAGCAAAAAATTTCAGAATTGCACCTTGCAATGTGGAGATATTACTGTTTGTGCATTTACAATATTCATTGATTTTTGCCATTGAAAAACATGTTTTTCATATACCAGAAATGTTTGAAGCTACTGACTGAATGAAAGGAGCTGGCATCTCACTCTCTTTGAATCTTCTTTATCATGCTAGGATTAGCAGGAAAAAGCAAAAAATTTCAGAATTGCACCTTGCAATGTGGAGATATTACTGTTTGTGCATTTACAATATTCATTGATTTTTGCCATTGAAAAACATGTTTTTCATATACCAGAAATGTTTGAAGCTACTGACTGAATGAAAGGAGCTGGCATCTCACTCTCTTTGAATCTTCTTTATCATGCTAGGATTAACAGGAAAAAGCAAAAAATTTCAGAATTGCACCTTGCAATGTGGAGATATTACTGTTTGTGCATTTACAATATTCATTGATTTTTGCCATTGAAAAACATGTTTTTCATATACCAGAAATGTTTGAAGCTACTGACTGAATGAAAGGAGCTGGCATCTCACTCTCTTTGAATCTTCTTTATCATGCTAGGATTAACAGGAAAAAGCTAAAAATTTCAGAATTGCACCGTGCAATGTGGAGATATTACTGTTTGTGCATTTACAATATTCATTGATTTTTGCCATTGAAAAACATGTTTTTCATATACCAGAAATGTTTGAAGCTACTGACTGAATGAAAGGAGCTGGCATCTCACTCTCTTTGAATCTTCTTTATCATGCTAGGATTAGCAGGAAAAAGCAAAAAATTTCAGAATTGCACCTTGCAATGTGGAGATATTACTGTTTGTGCATTTACAATATTCATTGATTTTTGCCATTGAAAAACATGTTTTTCATATACCAGAAATGTTTGAAGCTACTGACTGAATGAAAGGAGCTGGCATCTCACTCTCTTTGAATCTTCTTTATCATGCTAGGATTAACAGGAAAAAGCTAAAAATTTCAGAATTGCACCGTGCAATGTGGAGATATTACTGTTTGTGCATTTACAATATTCATTGATTTTTGCCATTGAAAAACATGTTTTTCATATACCAGAAATGTTTGAAGCTTCTGACTGAATGAAAGGAGCTGGCATCTCACTCTCTTTGAATCTTCTTTATCATGCTAGGATTAGCAGGAAAAAGCAAAAAATTTCAGAATTGCACCTTGCAATGTGGAGATATTACTGTTTGTGCATTTACAATATTCATTGATTTTTGCCATTGAAAAACATGTTTTTCATATACCAGAAATGTTTGAAGCTACTGACTGAATGAAAGGAGCTGGCATCTCACTCTCTTTGAATCTTCTTTATCATGCTAGGATTAACAGGAAAAAGCTAAAAATTTCAGAATTGCACCGTGCAATGTGGAGATATTACTGTTTGTGCATTTACAATATTCATTGATTTTTGCCATTGAAAAACATGTTTTTCATATACCAGAAATGTTTGAAGCTACTGACTGAATGAATGGAGCTGGCATCTCACTCTCTTTGAATCTTCTTTATCATGCTAGGATTAGCAGGAAAAAGCAAAAAATTTCAGAATTGCACCTTGCAATGTGGAGATATTACTGTTTGTGCATTTACAATATTCATTGATTTTTGCCATTGAAAAACATGTTTTTCATATACCAGAAATGTTTGAAGCTACTGACTGAATGAAAGGAGCTGGCATCTCACTCTCTTTGAATCTTCTTTATCATGCTAGGATTAACAGGAAAAAGCAAAAAATTTCAGAATTGCACCTTGCAATGTGGAGATATTACTGTTTGTGCATTTACAATATTCATTGATTTTTGCCATTGAAAAACATGTTTTTCATATACCAGAAATGTTTGAAGCTACTGACTGAATGAAAGGAGCTGGCATCTCACTCTCTTTGAATCTTCTTTATCATGCTAGGATTAACAGGAAAAAGCTAAAAATTTCAGAATTGCACCGTGCAATGTGGAGATATTACTGTTTGTGCATTTACAATATTCATTGATTTTTGCCATTGAAAAACATGTTTTTCATATACCAGAAATGTTTGAAGCTACTGACTGAATGAAAGGAGCTGGCATCTCACTCTCTTTGAATCTTCTTTATCATGCTAGGATTAGCAGGAAAAAGCAAAAAATTTCAGAATTGCACCTTGCAATGTGGAGATATTACTGTTTGTGCATTTACAATATTCATTGATTTTTGCCATTGAAAAACATGTTTTTCATATACCAGAAATGTTTGAAGCTACTGACTGAATGAAAGGAGCTGGCATCTCACTCTCTTTGAATCTTCTTTATCATGCTAGGATTAACAGGAAAAAGCTAAAAATTTCAGAATTGCACCGTGCAATGTGGAGATATTACTGTTTGTGCATTTACAATATTCATTGATTTTTGCCATTGAAAAACATGTTTTTCATATACCAGAAATGTTTGAAGCTACTGACTGAATGAAAGGAGCTGGCATCTCACTCTCTTTGAATCTTCTTTATCATGCTAGGATTAGCAGGAAAAAGCAAAAAATTTCAGAATTGCACCTTGCAATGTGGAGATATTACTGTTTGTGCATTTACAATATTCATTGATTTTTGCCATTGAAAAACATGTTTTTCATATACCAGAAATGTTTGAAGCTACTGACTGAATGAAAGGAGCTGGCATCTCACTCTCTTTGAATCTTCTTTATCATGCTAGGATTAACAGGAAAAAGCAAAAAATTTCAGAATTGCACCTTGCAATGTGGAGATATTACTGTTTGTGCATTTACAATATTCATTGATTTTTGCCATTGAAAAACATGTTTTTCATATACCAGAAATGTTTGAAGCTACTGACTGAATGAAAGGAGCTGGCATCTCACTCTCTTTGAATCTTCTTTATCATGCTAGGATTAACAGGAAAAAGCTAAAAATTTCAGAATTGCACCGTGCAATGTGGAGATATTACTGTTTGTGCATTTACAATATTCATTGATTTTTGCCATTGAAAAACATGTTTTTCATATACCAGAAATGTTTGAAGCTACTGACTGAATGAAAGGAGCTGGCATCTCACTCTCTTTGAATCTTCTTTATCATGCTAGGATTAGCAGGAAAAAGCAAAAAATTTCAGAATTGCACCTTGCAATGTGGAGATATTACTGTTTGTGCATTTACAATATTCATTGATTTTTGCCATTGAAAAACATGTTTTTCATATACCAGAAATGTTTGAAGCTACTGACTGAATGAAAGGAGCTGGCATCTCACTCTCTTTGAATCTTCTTTATCATGCTAGGATTACCAGGAAAAAGCTAAAAATTTCAGAATTGCACCGTGCAATGTGGAGATATTACTGTTTGTGCATTTACAATATTCATTGATTTTTGCCATTGAAAAACATGTTTTCCATATACCAGAAATGTTTGAAGCTACTGACTGAATGAAAGGAGCTGGCATCTCACTCTCTTTGAATCTTCTTTATCATGCTAGGATTAGCAGGAAAAAGCAAAAAATTTCAGAATTGCACCTTGCAATGTGGAGATATTACTGTTTGTGCATTTACAATATTCATTGATTTTTGCCATTGAAAAACATGTTTTTCATATACCAGAAATGTTTGAAGCTACTGACTGAATGAAAGGAGCTGGCATCTCACTCTCTTTGAATCTTCTTTATCATGCTAGGATTAACAGGAAAAAGCAAAAATTTTCAGAATTGCACCTTGGAATGTGGAGATATTACTGTTTGTGCATTTACAATATTCATTGATTTTTGCCATTGAAAAACATGTTTTTCATATACCAGAAATGTTTGAAGCTACTGACTGAATGAAAGGAGCTGGCATCTCACTCTCTTTGAATCTTCTTTATCATGCTAGGATTAACAGGAAAAAGCTAAAAATTTCAGAATTGCACCGTGCAATGTGGAGATATTACTGTTTGTGCATTTACAATATTCATTGATTTTTGCCATTGAAAAACATGTTTTCCATATACCAGAAATGTTTGAAGCTACTGACTGAATGAAAGGAGCTGGCATCTCACTCTCTTTGAATCTTCTTTATCATGCTAGGATTAGCAGGAAAAAGCAAAAAATTTCAGAATTGCACCTTGCAATGTGGAGATATTACTGTTTGTGCATTTACAATATTCATTGATTTTTGCCATTGAAAAACATGTTTTTCATATACCAGAAATGTTTGAAGCTACTGACTGAATGAAAGGAGCTGGCATCTCACTCTCTTTGAATCTTCTTTATCATGCTAGGATTAGCAGGAAAAAGCAAAAAATTTCAGAATTGCACCTTGCAATGTGGAGATATTACTGTTTGTGCATTTACAATATTCATTGATTTTTGCCATTGAAAAACATGTTTTTCATATACCAGAAATGTTTGAAGCTACTGACTGAATGAAAGGAGCTGGCATCTCACTCTCTTTGAATCTTCTTTATCATGCTAGGATTAACAGGAAAAAGCAAAAAATTTCAGAATTGCACCTTGCAATGTGGAGATATTACTGTTTGTGCAATTACAATATTCATTGATTTTTGCCATTGAAAAACATGTTTTTCATATACCAGAAATGTTTGAAGCTACTGACTGAATGAAAGGAGCTGGCATCTCACTCTCTTTGAATCTTCTTTATCATGCTAGGATTAGCAGGAAAAAGCAAAAAATTTCATAATTGCACCTTGCAATGTGGAGATATTACTGTTTGTGCATTTACAATATTCATTGATTTTTGCCATTGAAAAACATGTTTTTCATATACCAGAAATGTTGAAGCTACTGACTGAATGAAAGGAGCTGGCATCTCACTCTCTTTGAATCTTCTTTATCATGCTAGGATTAACAGGAAAAAGCTAAAAATTTCAGAATTGCACCGTGCAATGTGGAGATATTACTGTTTGTGCATTTACAATATTCATTGATTTTTGCCATTGAAAAACATGTTTTTCATATACCAGAAATGTTTGAAGCTACTGACTGAATGAAAGGAGCTGGCATCTCACTCTCTTTGAATCTTCTTTATCATGCTAGGATTAGCAGGAAAAAGCAAAAAATTTCAGAATTGCACCTTGCAATGTGGAGATATTACTGTTTGTGCATTTACAATATTCATTGATTTTTGCCATTGAAAAACATGTTTTTCATATACCAGAAATGTTTGAAGCTACTGACTGAATGAAAGGAGCTGGCATCTCACTCTCTTTGAATCTTCTTTATCATGCTAGGATTAACAGGAAAAAGCAAAAAATTTCAGAATTGCACCTTGCAATGTGGAGATATTACTGTTTGTGCATTTACAATATTCATTGATTTTTGCCATTGAAAAACATGTTTTTCATATACCAGAAATGTTTGAAGCTACTGACTGAATGAAAGGAGCTGGCATCTCACTCTCTTTGAATCTTCTTTATCATGCTAGGATTAGCAGGAAAAAGCAAAACATTTCAGAATTGCACCTTGCAATGTGGAGATATTACTGTTTGTGCATTTACAATATTCATTGATTTTTGCCATTGAAAAACATGTTTTTCATATACCAGAAATGTTTGAAGCTACTGACTGAATGAAAGGAGCTGGCATCTCACTCTCTTTGAATCTTCTTTATCATGCTAGGATTAACAGGAAAAAGCAAAAAATTTCAGAATTGCACCTTGCAATGTGGAGATATTACTGTTTGTGCATTTACAATATTCATTGATTTTTGCCATTGAAAAACATGTTTTTCATATACCAGAAATGTTTGAAGCTACTGACTGAATGAAAGGAGCTGGCATCTCACTCTCTTTGAATCTTCTTTATCATGCTAGGATTAACAGGAAAAAGCTAAAAATTTCAGAATTGCACCGTGCAATGTGGAGATATTACTGTTTGTGCATTTACAATATTCATTGATTTTTGCCATTGAAAAACATGTTTTTCATATACCAGAAATGTTTGAAGCTACTGACTGAATGAAAGGAGCTGGCATCTCACTCTCTTTGAATCTTCTTTATCATGCTAGGATTAGCAGGAAAAAGCAAAAAATTTCAGAATTGCACCTTGCAATGTGGAGATATTACTGTTTGTGCATTTACAATATTCATTGATTTTTGCCATTGAAAAACATGTTTTTCATATACCAGAAATGTTTGAAGCTACTGACTGAATGAAAGGAGCTGGCATCTCACTCTCTTTGAATCTTCTTTATCATGCTAGGATTAACAGGAAAAAGCTAAAAATTTCAGAATTGCACCGTGCAATGTGGAGATATTACTGTTTGTGCATTTACAATATTCATTGATTTTTGCCATTGAAAAACATGTTTTTCATATACCAGAAATGTTTGAAGCTACTGACTGAATGAAAGGAGCTGGCATCTCACTCTCTTTGAATCTTCTTTATCATGCTAGGATTAGCAGGAAAAAGCAAAAAATTTCAGAATTGCACCTTGCAATGTGGAGATATTACTGTTTGTGCATTTACAATATTCATTGATTTTTGCCATTGAAAAACATGTTTTTCATATACCAGAAATGTTTGAAGCTACTGACTGAATGAAAGGAGCTGGCATCTCACTCTCTTTGAATCTTCTTTATCATGCTAGGATTAACAGGAAAAAGCAAAAAATTTCAGAATTGCACCTTGCAATGTGGAGATATTACTGTTTGTGCATTTACAATATTCATTGATTTTTGCCATTGAAAAACATGTTTTTCATATACAAGAAATGTTTGAAGCTACTGACTGAATGAAAGGAGCTGGCATCTCACTCTCTTTGAATCTTCTTTATCATGCTAGGATTAACAGGAAAAAGCTAAAAATTTCAGAATTGCACCGTGCAATTTGGAGATATTACTGTTTGTGCATTTACAATATTCATTGATTTTTGCCATTGAAAAACATGTTTTTCATATACCAGAAATGTTTGAAGCTAATGACTGAATGAAAGGAGCTGGCATCTCACTCTCTTTGAATCTTCTTTATCATGCTAGGATTAACAGGAAAAAGCTAAAAATTTCAGAATTGCACCGTGCAATGTGGAGATATTACTGTTTGTGCATTTACAATATTCATTGATTTTTGCCATTGAAAAACATGTTTTTCATATACCAGAAATGTTTGAAGCTACTGACTGAATGAAAGGAGCTGGCATCTCACTCTCTTTGAATCTTCTTTATCATGCTAGGATTAACAGGAAAAAGCTAAAAATTTCAGAATTGCACCGTGCAATGTGGAGATATTACTGTTTGTGCATTTACAATATTCATTGATTTTTGCCATTGAAAAACATGTTTTTCATATACCAGAAATGTTTGAAGCTACTGACTGAATGAAAGGAGCTGGCATCTCACTCTCTTTGAATCTTCTTTATCATGCTAGGATTAGCAGGAAAAAGCAAAAAATTTCAGAATTGCACCTTGCAATGTGGAGATATTACTGTTTGTGCATTTACAATATTCATTGATTTTTGCCATTGAAAAACATGTTTTTCATATACCAGAAATGTTTGAAGCTACTGACTGAATGAAAGGAGCTGGCATCTCACTCTCTTTGAATCTTCTTTATCATGCTAGGATTAACAGGAAAAAGCTAAAAATTTCAGAATTGCACCGTGCAATGTGGAGATATTACTGTTTGTGCATTTACAATATTCATTGATTTTTGCCATTGAAAAACATGTTTTTCATATACCAGAAATGTTTGAAGCTACTGACTGAATGAAAGGAGCTGGCATCTCACTCTCTTTGAATCTTCTTTATCATGCTAGGATTAGCAGGAAAAAGCAAAAAATTTCAGAATTGCACCTTGCAATGTGGAGATATTACTGTTTGTGCATTTACAATATTCATTGATTTTTGCCATTGAAAAACATGTTTTTCATATACCAGAAATGTTTGAAGCTATTGACTGAATGAAAGGAGCAGGCATCTCACTCTCTTTGAATCTTCTTTATCATGCTAGGATTAACAGGAAAAAGCTAAAAATTTCAGAATTGCACCGTGCAATGTGGAGATATTACTGTTTGTGCATTTACAATATTCATTGATTTTTGCCATTGAAAAACATGTTTTTCATATACCAGAAATGTTTGAAGCTACTGACTGAATGAAAGGAGCTGGCATCTCACTCTCTTTGAATCTTCTTTATCATGCTAGGATTAGCAGGAAAAAGCAAAAAATTTCAGAATTGCACCTTGCAATGTGGAGATATTACTGTTTGTGCATTTACAATATTCATTGATTTTTGCCATTGAAAAACATGTTTTTCATATACCAGAAATGTTTGAAGCTACTGACTGAATGAAAGGAGCTGGCATCTCACTCTCTTTGAATCTTCTTTATCATGCTAGGATTAACAGGAAAAAGCAAAAAATTTCAGAATTGCACCTTGCAATGTGGAGATATTACTGTTTGTGCATTTACAATATTCATTGATTTTTGCCATTGAAAAACATGTTTTTCATATACCAGAAATGTTTGAAGCTACTGACTGAATGAAAGGAGCTGGCATCTCACTCTCTTTGAATCTTCTTTATCATGCTAGGATTAACAGGAAAAAGCTAAAAATTTCAGAATTGCACCGTGCAATGTGGAGATATTACTGTTTGTGCATTTACAATATTCATTGATTTTTGCCATTGAAAAACATGTTTTTCATATACCAGAAATGTTTGAAGCTAATGACTGAATGAAAGGAGCTGGCATCTCACTCTCTTTGAATCTTCTTTATCATGCTAGGATTAACAGGAAAAAGCTAAAAATTTCAGAATTGCACCGTGCAATGTGGAGATATTACTGTTTGTGCATTTACAATATTCATTGATTTTTGCCATTGAAAAACATGTTTTTCATATACCAGAAATGTTTGAAGCTACTGACTGAATGAAAGGAGCTGGCATCTCACTCTCTTTGAATCTTCTTTATCATGCTAGGATTAGCAGGAAAAAGCAAAAAATTTCAGAATTGCACCTTGCAATGTGGAGATATTACTGTTTGTGCATTTACAATATTCATTGATTTTTGCCATTGAAAAACATGTTTTTCATATACCAGAAATGTTTGAAGCTACTGACTGAATGAAAGGAGCTGGCATCTCACTCTCTTTGAATCTTCTTTATCATGCTAGGATTAACAGGAAAAAGCTAAAAATTTCAGAATTGCACCGTGCAATGTGGAGATATTACTGTTTGTGCATTTACAATATTCATTGATTTTTGCCATTGAAAAACATGTTTTTCATATACCAGAAATGTTTGAAGCTACTGACTGAATGAAAGGAGCTGGCATCTCACTCTCTTTGAATCTTCTTTATCATGCTAGGATTAGCAGGAAAAAGCAAAAAATTTCAGAATTGCACCTTGCAATGTCTAGATATTACTGTTTGTGCATTTACAATATTCATTGATTTTTGCCATTGAAAAACATGTTTTTCATATACCAGAAATGTTTGAAGCTACTGACTGAATGAAAGGAGCTGGCATCTCACTCTCTTTGAATCTTCTTTATCATGCTAGGATTAACAGGAAAAAGCAAAAAATTTCAGAATTGCACCTTGCAATGTGGAGATATTACTGTTTGTGCATTTACAATATTCATTGATTTTTGCCATTGAAAAACATGTTTTTCATATACCAGAAATGTTTGAAGCTACTGACTGAATGAAAGGAGCTGGCATCTCACTCTCTTTGAATCTTCTTTATCATGCTAGGATTAACAGGAAAAAGCTAAAAATTTCAGAATTGCACCGTGCAATGTGGAGATATTACTGTTTGTGCATTTACAATATTCATTGATTTTTGCCATTGAAAAACATGTTTTTCATATACCAGAAATGTTTGAAGCTACTGACTGAATGAAAGGAGCTGGCATCTCACTCTCTTTGAATCTTCTTTATCATGCTAGGATTAACAGGAAAAAGCTAAAAATTTCAGAATTGCACCGTGCAATGTGGAGATATTACTGTTTGTGCATTTACAATATTCATTGATTTTTGCCATTGAAAAACATGTTTTTCATATACCAGAAATGTTTGAAGCTACTGACTGAATGAAAGGAGCTGGCATCTCACTCTCTTTGAATCTTCTTTATCATGCTAGGATTAGCAGGAAAAAGCAAAAAATTTCAGAATTGCACATTGCAATGTGGAGATATTACTGTTTGTGCATTTACAATATTCATTGATTTTTGCCATTGAAAAACATGTTTTTCATATACCAGAAATGTTTGAAGCTACTGACTGAATGAAAGGAGCTGGCATCTCACTCTCTTTGAATCTTCTTTATCATGCTAGGATTAACAGGAAAAAGCTAAAAATTTCAGAATTGCACCGTGCAATGTGGAGATATTACTGTTTGTGCATTTACAATATTCATTGATTTTTGCTTTTGAAAAACATGTTTTTCATATACCAGAAATGTTTGAAGCTGCTGACTGAATGAAAGGAGCTGGCATCTCACTCTCTTTGAATCTTCTTTATCATGCTAGGATTAGCAGGAAAAAGCAAAAAATTCCAGAATTGCACCTTGCAATGTGGAGATATTACTGTTTGTGCATTTACAATATTCATTGATTTTTGCCATTGAAAAACATGTTTTTCATATACCAGAAATGTTTGAAGCTACTGACTGAATGAAAGGAGCTGGCATCTCACTCTCTTTGAATCTTCTTTATCATGCTAGGATTAACAGGAAAAAGCTAAAAATTTCAGAATTGCACCGTGCAATGTGGAGATATTACTGTTTGTGCATTTACAATATTCATTGATTTTTGCCATTGAAAAACATGTTTTTCATATACCAGAAATGTTTGAAGCTACTGACTGAATGAAAGGAGCTGGCATCTCACTCTCTTTGAATCTTCTTTATCATGCTAGGATTAGCAGGAAAAAGCAAAAAATTTCAGAATTGCACCTTGCAATGTGGAGATATTACTGTTTGTGCATTTACAATATTCATTGATTTTTGCCATTGAAAAACATGTTTTTCATATACCAGAAATGTTTGAAGCTACTGACTGAATGAAAGGAGCTGGCATCTCACTCTCTTTGAATCTTCTTTATCATGCTAGGATTAACAGGAAAAAGCAAAAAATTTCAGAATTGCACCTTGCAATGTGGAGATATTACTGTTTGTGCATTTACAATATTCATTGATTTTTGCCATTGAAAAACATGTTTTTCATATACCAGAAATGTTTGAAGCTACTGACTGAATGAAAGGAGCTGGCATCTCACTCTCTTTGAATCTTCTTTATCATGCTAGGATTACCAGGAAAAAGCTAAAAATTTCAGAATTGCACCATGCAATGTGGAGATATTACTGTTTGTGCATTTACAATATTCATTGATTTTTACCATTGAAAAACATGTTTTTCATATACCAGAAATGTTTGAAGCTACTGACTGAATGAATGGAGCTGGCATCTCACTCTCTTTGAATCTTCTTTATCATGCTAGGATTAGCAGGAAAAAGCAAAAAATTTCAGAATTGCACCTTGCAATGTGGAGATATTACTGTTTGTGCATTTACAATATTCATTGATTTTTGCCATTGAAAAACATGTTTTTCATATACCAGAAATGTTTGAAGCTACTGACTGAATGAAAGGAGCTGGCATCTCACTCTCTTTGAATCTTCTTTATCATGCTAGGATTAACAGGAAAAAGCAAAAAATTTCAGAATTGCACCTTGCAATGTGGAGATATTACTGTTTGTGCATTTACAATATTCATTGATTTTTGCCATTGAAAAACATGTTTTTCATATACCAGAAATGTTTGAAGCTACTGACTGAATGAAAGGAGCTGGCATCTCACTCTCTTTGAATCTTCTTTATCATGCTAGGATTAACAGGAAAAAGCTAAAAATTTCAGAATTGCACCGTGCAATGTGGAGATATTACTGTTTGTGCATTTACAATATTCATTGATTTTTGCCATTGAAAAACATGTTTTTCATATACCAGAAATGTTTGAAGCTACTGACTGAATGAAAGGAGCTGGCATCTCACTCTCTTTGAATCTTCTTTATCATGCTAGGATTAGCAGGAAAAAGCAAAAAATTTCAGAATTGCACCTTGCAATGTGGAGATATTACTGTTTGTGCATTTACAATATTCATTGATTTTTGCCATTGAAAAACATGTTTTTCATATACCAGAAATGTTTGAAGCTACTGACTGAATGAAAGGAGCTGGCATCTCACTCTCTTTGAATCTTCTTTATCATGCTAGGATTAACAGGAAAAAGCTAAAAATTTCAGAATTGCACCGTGCAATGTGGAGATATTACTGTTTGTGCATTTACAATATTCATTGATTTTTGCCATTGAAAAACATGTTTTTCATATACCAGAAATGTTTGAAGCTACTGACTGAATGAAAGGAGCTGGCATCTCACTCTCTTTGAATCTTCTTTATCATGCTAGGATTAGCAGGAAAAAGCAAAAAATTTCAGAATTGAACCTTGCAATGTGGAGATATTACTGTTTGTGCATTTACAATATTCATTGATTTTTGCCATTGAAAAACATGTTTTTCATATACCAGAAATGTTTGAAGCTACTGACTGAATGAAAGGAGCTGGCATCTCACTCTCTTTGAATCTTCTTTATCATGCTAGGATTAACAGGAAAAAGCAAAAAATTTCAGAATTGCACCTTGCAATGTGGAGATATTACTGTTTGTGCATTTACAATATTCATTGATTTTTGCCATTGAAAAACATGTTTTTCATATACCAGAAATGTTTGAAGCTACTGACTGAATGAAAGGAGCTGGCATCTCACTCTCTTTGAATCTTCTTTATCATGCTAGGATTAACAGGAAAAAGCTAAAAATTTCAGAATTGCACCGTGCAATGTGGAGATATTACTGTTTGTGCATTTACAATATTCATTGATTTTTGCCATTGAAAAACATGTTTTTCATATACCAGAAATGTTTGAAGCTACTGACTGAATGAAAGGAGCTGGCATCTCACTCTCTTTGAATCTTCTTTATCATGCTAGGATTAGCAGGAAAAAGCAAAAAATTTCAGAATTGCACCTTGCAATGTGGAGATATTACTGTTTGTGCATTTACAATATTCATTGATTTTTGCCATTGAAAAACATGTTTTTCATATACCAGAAATGTTTGAAGCTACTGACTGAATGAAAGGAGCTGGCATCTCACTCTCTTTGAATCTTCTTTATCATGCTAGGATTAACAGGAAAAAGCTAAAAATTTCAGAATTGCACCGTGCAATGTGGAGATATTACTGTTTGTGCATTTACAATATTCATTGATTTTTGCCATTGAAAAACATGTTTTTCATATACCAGAAATGTTTGAAGCTACTGACTGAATGAAAGGAGCTGGCATCTCACTCTCTTTGAATCTTCTTTATCATGCTAGGATTAGCAGGAAAAAGCAAAAAATTTCAGAATTGCACCTTGCAATGTGGAGATATTACTGTTTGTGCATTTACAATATTCATTGATTTTTGCCATTGAAAAACATGTTTTTCATATACCAGAAATGTTTGAAGCTACTGACTGAATGAAAGGAGCTGGCATCTCACTCTCTTTGAATCTTCTTTATCATGCTAGGATTAACAGGAAAAAGCAAAAAATTTCAGAATTGCACCTTGCAATGTGGAGATATTACTGTTTGTGCATTTACAATATTCATTGATTTTTGCCATTGAAAAACATGTTTTTCATATACCAGAAATGTTTGAAGCTACTGACTGAATGAAAGGAGCTGGCATCTCACTCTCTTTGAATCTTCTTTATCATGCTAGGATTAGCAGGAAAAAGCAAAAAATTTCAGAATTGCACCTTGCAATGTGGAGATATTACTGTTTGTGCATTTACAATATTCATTGATTTTTGACATTGAAAAACATGTTTTTAATATACCAGAAATGTTTGAAGCTACTGACTGAATGAAAGGAGCTGGCATCTCACTCTCTTTGAATCTTCTTTATCATGCTAGGATTAACAGGAAAAAGCTAAAAATTTCAGAATTGCACCGTGCAATGTGGAGATATTACTCTTTGTGCATTTACAATATTCATTGATTTTTGCCATTGAAAAACATGTTTTTCATATACCAGAAATGTTTGAAGCTACTGACTGAATCAAAGGAGCTGGCATCTCACTCTCTTTGAATCTTCTTTATCATGCTAGGATTAGCAGGAAAAAGCAAAAAATTTCAGAATTGCACCTTGCAATGTGGAGATATTACTGTTTGTGCATTTACAATATTCATTGATTTTTGCCATTGAAAAACATGTTTTTCATATACCAGAAATGTTTGAAGCTACTGACTGAATGAAAGGAGCTGGCATCTCACTCTCTTTGAATCTTCTTTATCATGCTAGGATTAACAGGAAAAAGCAAAAAATTTCAGAATTGCACCTTGCAATGTGGAGATATTACTGTTTGTGCATTTACAATATTCATTGATTTTTGCCATTGAAAAACATGTTTTTCATATACCAGAAATGTTTGAAGCTACTGACTGAATGAAAGGAGCTGGCATCTCACTCTCTTTGAATCTTCTTTATCATGCTAGGATTAACAGGAAAAAGCTAAAAATTTCAGAATTGCACCGTGCAATGTGGAGATATTACTGTTTGTGCATTTACAATATTCATTGATTTTTGCCATTGAAAAACATGTTTTTCATATACCAGAAATGTTTGAAGCTACTGACTGAATGAAAGGAGCTGGCATCTCACTCTCTTTGAATCTTCTTTATCATGCTAGGATTAGCAGGAAAAAGCAAAAAATTTCAGAATTGCACCTTGCAATGTGGAGATATTACTGTTTGTGCATTTACAATATTCATTGATTTTTGCCATTGAAAAACATGTTTTTCATATACCAGAAATGTTTGAAGCTACTGACTGAATGAAAGGAGCTGGCATCTCACTCTCTTTGAATCTTCTTTATCATGCTAGGATTAACAGGAAAAAGCTAAAAATTTCAGAATTGCACCGTGCAATGTGGAGATATTACTGTTGTGCATTTACAATATTCATTGATTTTTGCCATTGAAAAACATGTTTTTCATATACCAGAAATGTTTGAAGCTACTGACTGAATGAAAGGAGCTGGCATCTCACTCTCTTTGAATCTTCTTTATCATGCTAGGATTAGCAGGAAAAAGCAAAAAATTTCAGAATTGCACCTTGCAATGTGGAGATATTACTGTTTGTGAATTTACAATATTCATTGATTTTTGCCATTGAAAAACATGTTTTTCATATACCAGAAATGTTTGAAGCTACTGACTGAATGAAAGGAGCTGGCATCTCACTCTCTTTGAATCTTCTTTATCATGCTAGGATTAACAGGAAAAAGCAAAAAATTTCAGAATTGCACCTTGCAATGTGGAGATATTACTGTTTGTGCATTTACAATATTCATTGATTTTTGCCATTGAAAAACATGTTTTTCATATACCAGAAATGTTTGAAGCTACTGACTGAATGAAAGGAGCTGGCATCTCACTCTCTTTGAATCTTCTTTATCATGCTAGGATTAGCAGGAAAAAGCAAAAAATTTCAGAATTGCACCTTGCAATGTGGAGATATTACTGTTTGTGCATTTACAATATTCATTGATTTTTGCCATTGAAAAACATGTTTTTCATATACCAGAAATGTTTGAAGCTACTGACTGAATGAAAGGAGCTGGCATCTCACTCTCTTTGAATCTTCTTTATCATGCTAGGATTAACAGGAAAAAGCTAAAAATTTCAGAATTGCACCGTGCAATGTGGAGATATTACTGTTTGTGCATTTACAATATTCATTGATTTTTGCCATTGAAAAACATGTTTTTCATATACCAGAAATGTTTGAAGCTACTGACTGAATGAAAGGAGCTGGCATCTCACTCTCTTTGAATCTTCTTTATCATGCTAGGATTAGCAGGAAAAAGCAAAAAATTTCAGAATTGAACCTTGCAATGTGGAGATATTACTGTTTGTGCATTTACAATATTCATTGATTTTTGCCATTGAAAAACATGTTTTTCATATACCAGAAATGTTTCAAGCTACTGACTGAATGAAAGGAGCTGGCATCTCACTCTCTTTGAATCTTCTTTATCATGCTAGGATTAACAGGAAAAAGCAAAAAATTTCAGAATTGCACCTTGCAATGTGGAGATATTACTGTTTGTGCATTTACAATATTCATTGATTTTTGCCATTGAAAAACATGTTTTTCATATACCAGAAATGTTTGAAGCTACTGACTGAATGAAAGGAGCTGGCATCTCACTCTCTTTGAATCTTCTTTATCATGCTAGGATTAACAGGAAAAAGCAAAAAATTTCAGAATTGCACCTTGCAATGTGGAGATATTACTGTTTGTGCATTTACAATATTCATTGATTTTTGCCATTGAAAAACATGTTTTTCATATACCAGAAATGTTTGAAGCTACTGACTGAATGAAAGGAGCTGGCATCTCACTCTCTTTGAATCTTCTTTATCATGCTAGGATTAGCAGGAAAAAGCAAAAAATTTCAGAATTGCACCTTGCAATGTGGAGATATTACTGTTTGTGCATTTACAATATTCATTGATTTTTGACATTGAAAAACATGTTTTTAATATACCAGAAATGTTTGAAGCTACTGACTGAATGAAAGGAGCTGGCATCTCACTCTCTTTGAATCTTCTTTATCATGCTAGGATTAACAGGAAAAAGCTAAAAATTTCAGAATTGCACCGTGCAATGTGGAGATATTACTCTTTGTGCATTTACAATATTCATTGATTTTTGCCATTGAAAAACATGTTTTTCATATACCAGAAATGTTTGAAGCTACTGACTGAATCAAAGGAGCTGGCATCTCACTCTCTTTGAATCTTCTTTATCATGCTAGGATTAGCAGGAAAAAGCAAAAAATTTCAGAATTGCACCTTGCAATGTGGAGATATTACTGTTTGTGCATTTACAATATTCATTGATTTTTGCCATTGAAAAACATGTTTTTCATATACCAGAAATGTTTGAAGCTACTGACTGAATGAAAGGAGCTGGCATCTCACTCTCTTTGAATCTTCTTTATCATGCTAGGATTAACAGGAAAAAGCAAAAAATTTCAGAATTGCACCTTGCAATGTGGAGATATTACTGTTTGTGCATTTACAATATTCATTGATTTTTGCCATTGAAAAACATGTTTTTCATATACCAGAAATGTTTGAAGCTACTGACTGAATGAAAGGAGCTGGCATCTCACTCTCTTTGAATCTTCTTTATCATGCTAGGATTAACAGGAAAAAGCTAAAAATTTCAGAATTGCACCGTGCAATGTGGAGATATTACTGTTTGTGCATTTACAATATTCATTGATTTTTGCCATTGAAAAACATGTTTTTCATATACCAGAAATGTTTGAAGCTACTGACTGAATGAAAGGAGCTGGCATCTCACTCTCTTTGAATCTTCTTTATCATGCTAGGATTAGCAGGAAAAAGCAAAAAATTTCAGAATTGCACCTTGCAATGTGGAGATATTACTGTTTGTGCATTTACAATATTCATTGATTTTTGCCATTGAAAAACATGTTTTTCATATACCAGAAATGTTTGAAGCTACTGACTGAATGAAAGGAGCTGGCATCTCACTCTCTTTGAATCTTCTTTATCATGCTAGGATTAACAGGAAAAAGCTAAAAATTTCAGAATTGCACCGTGCAATGTGGAGATATTACTGTTGTGCATTTACAATATTCATTGATTTTTGCCATTGAAAAACATGTTTTTCATATACCAGAAATGTTTGAAGCTACTGACTGAATGAAAGGAGCTGGCATCTCACTCTCTTTGAATCTTCTTTATCATGCTAGGATTAGCAGGAAAAAGCAAAAAATTTCAGAATTGCACCTTGCAATGTGGAGATATTACTGTTTGTGAATTTACAATATTCATTGATTTTTGCCATTGAAAAACATGTTTTTCATATACCAGAAATGTTTGAAGCTACTGACTGAATGAAAGGAGCTGGCATCTCACTCTCTTTGAATCTTCTTTATCATGCTAGGATTAACAGGAAAAAGCAAAAAATTTCAGAATTGCACCTTGCAATGTGGAGATATTACTGTTTGTGCATTTACAATATTCATTGATTTTTGCCATTGAAAAACATGTTTTTCATATACCAGAAATGTTTGAAGCTACTGACTGAATGAAAGGAGCTGGCATCTCACTCTCTTTGAATCTTCTTTATCATGCTAGGATTAACAGGAAAAAGCTAAAAATTTCAGAATTGCACCGTGCAATGTGGAGATATTACTGTTTGTGCATTTACAATATTCATTGATTTTTGCCATTGAAAAACATGTTTTTCATATACCAGAAATGTTTGAAGCTACTGACTGAATGAAAGGAGCTGGCATCTCACTCTCTTTGAATCTTCTTTATCATGCTAGGATTAGCAGGAAAAAGCAAAAAATTTCAGAATTGCACCTTGCAATGTGGAGATATTATTGTTTGTGCATTTACAATATTCATTGATTTTTGCCATTGAAAAACATGTTTTTCATATACCAGAAATGTTTGAAGCTACTGACTGAATGAAAGGAGCTGGCATCTCACTCTCTTTGAATCTTCTTTATCATGCTAGGATTAACAGGAAAAAGCTAAAAATTTCAGAATTGCACCGTGCAATGTGGAGATATTACTGTTTGTGCATTTACAATATTCATTGATTTTTGCCATTGAAAAACATGTTTTTCATATACCAGAAATGTTTGAAGCTACTGACTGAATGAAAGGAGCTGGCATCTCACTCTCTTTGAATCTTCTTTATCATGCTAGGATTAGCAGGAAAAAGCAAAAAATTTCAGAATTGCACCTTGCAATGTGGAGATATTACTGTTTGTGCATTTACAATATTCATTGATTTTTGCCATTGAAAAACATGTTTTTCATATACCAGAAATGTTTGAAGCTACTGACTGAATGAAAGGAGCTGGCATCTCACTCTCTTTGAATCTTCTTTATCATGCTAGGATTAACAGGAAAAAGCAAAAAATTTCAGAATTGCACCTTGCAATGTGGAGATATTACTGTTTGTGCATTTACAATATTCATTGATTTTTGCCATTGAAAAACGTTTTTCATATACCAGAAATGTTTGAAGCTACTGACTGAATGAAAGGAGCTGGCATCTCACTCTCTTTGAATCTTCTTTATCATGCTAGGATTAACAGGAAAAAGCTAAAAATTTCAGAATTGCACCGTGCAATGTGGAGATATTACTGTTTGTGCATTTACAATATTCATTGATTTTTGCCATTGAAAAACATGTTTTTCATATACCAGAAATGTTTGAAGCTACTGACTGAATGAAAGGAGCTGGCATCTCACTCTCTTTGAATCTTCTTTATCATGCTAGGATTAGCAGGAAAAAGCAAAAAATTTCAGAATTGCACCTTGCAATGTGGAGATATTACTGTTTGTGCATTTACAATATTCATTGATTTTTGCCATTGAAAAACATGTTTTTCATATACCAGAAATGTTTGAAGCTACTGACTGAATGAAAGGAGCTGGCATCTCACTCTCTTTGAATCTTCTTTATCATGCTAGGATTAACAGGAAAAAGCTAAAAATTTCAGAATTGCACCGTGCAATGTGGAGATATTACTGTTTGTGCATTTACAATATTCATTGATTTTTGCCATTGAAAAACATGTTTTTCATATACCAGAAATGTTTGAAGCTACTGACTGAATGAAAGGAGCTGGCATCTCACTCTCTTTGAATCTTCTTTATCATGCTAGGATTAGCAGGAAAAAGCAAAAAATTTCAGAATTGCACCTTGCAATGTGGAGATATTACTGTTTGTGCATTTACAATATTCATTGATTTTTGCCATTGAAAAACATGTTTTTCATATACCAGAAATGTTTGAAGCTACTGACTGAATGAAAGGAGCTGGCATCTCACTCTCTTTGAATCTTCTTTATCATGCTAGGATTAACAGGAAAAAGCAAAAAATTTCAGAATTGCACCTTGCAATGTGGAGATATTACTGTTTGTGCATTTACAATATTCATTGATTTTTGCCATTGAAAAACATGTTTTTCATATACCAGAAATGTTTGAAGCTACTGACTGAATGAAAGGAGCTGGCATCTCACTCTCTTTGAATCTTCTTTATCATGCTAGGATTAACAGGAAAAAGCTAAAAATTTCAGAATTGCACCGTGCAATGTGGAGATATTACTGTTTGTGCATTTACAATATTCATTGATTTTTGCCATTGAAAAACATGTTTTTCATATACCAGAAATGTTTGAAGCTAATGACTGAATGAAAGGAGCTGGCATCTCACTCTCTTTGAATCTTCTTTATCATGCTAGGATTAACAGGAAAAAGCTAAAAATTTCAGAATTGCACCGTGCAATGTGGAGATATTACTGTTTGTGCATTTACAATATTCATTGATTTTTGCCATTGAAAAACATGTTTTTCATATACCAGAAATGTTTGAAGCTACTGACTGAATGAAAGGAGCTGGCATCTCACTCTCTTTGAATCTTCTTTATCATGCTAGGATTAGCAGGAAAAAGCAAAAAATTTCAGAATTGCACCTTGCAATGTGGAGATATTACTGTTTGTGCATTTACAATATTCATTGATTTTTGCCATTGAAAAACATGTTTTTCATATACCAGAAATGTTTGAAGCTACTGACTGAATGAAAGGAGCTGGCATCTCACTCTCTTTGAATCTTCTTTATCATGCTAGGATTAACAGGAAAAAGCTAAAAATTTCAGAATTGCACCGTGCAATGTGGAGATATTACTGTTTGTGCATTTACAATATTCATTGATTTTTGCCATTGAAAAACATGTTTTTCATATACCAGAAATGTTTGAAGCTACTGACTGAATGAAAGGAGCTGGCATCTCACTCTCTTTGAATCTTCTTTATCATGCTAGGATTAGCAGGAAAAAGCAAAAAATTTCAGAATTGCACCTTGCAATGTGGAGATATTACTGTTTGTGCATTTACAATATTCATTGATTTTTGCCATTGAAAAACATGTTTTTCATATACCAGAAATGTTTGAAGCTACTGACTGAATGAAAGGAGCTGGCATCTCACTCTCTTTGAATCTTCTTTATCATGCTAGGATTAACAGGAAAAAGCAAAAAATTTCAGAATTGCACCTTGCAATGTGGAGATATTACTGTTTGTGCATTTACAATATTCATTGATTTTTGCCATTGAAAAACATGTTTTTCATATACCAGAAATGTTTGAAGCTACTGACTGAATGAAAGGAGCTGGCATCTCACTCTCTTTGAATCTTCTTTATCATGCTAGGATTAACAGGAAAAAGCTAAAAATTTCAGAATTGCACCGTGCAATGTGGAGATATTACTGTTTGTGCATTTACAATATTCATTGATTTTTGCCATTGAAAAACATGTTTTTCATATACCAGAAATGTTTGAAGCTACTGACTGAATGAATGGAGCTGGCATCTCACTCTCTTTGAATCTTCTTTATCATGCTAGGATTAGCAGGAAAAAGCAAAAAATTTCAGAATTGCACCTTGCAATGTGGAGATATTACTGTTTGTGCATTTACAATATTCATTGATTTTTGCCATTGAAAAACATGTTTTTCATATACCAGAAATGTTTGAAGCTACTGACTGAATGAAAGGAGCTGGCATCTCACTCTCTTTGAATCTTCTTTATCATGCTAGGATTAACAGGAAAAAGCAAAAAATTTCAGAATTGCACCTTGCAATGTGGAGATATTACTGTTTGTGCATTTACAATATTCATTGATTTTTGCCATTGAAAAACATGTTTTTCATATACCAGAAATGTTTGAAGCTACTGACTGAATGAAAGGAGCTGGCATCTCACTCTCTTTGAATCTTCTTTATCATGCTAGGATTAGCAGGAAAAAGCAAAAAATTTCAGAATTGCACCTTGCAATGTGGAGATATTACTGTTTGTGCATTTACAATATTCATTGATTTTTGCCATTGAAAAACATGTTTTTCATATACCAGAAATGTTTGAAGCTACTGACTGAATGAAAGGAGCTGGCATCTCACTCTCTTTGAATCTTCTTTATCATGCTAGGATTAACAGGAAAAAGCAAAAAATTTCAGAATTGCACCGTGCAATGTGGAGATATTACTGTTTGTGCATTTACAATATTCATTGATTTTTGCCATTGAAAAACATGTTTTTCATATACCAGAAATGTTTGAAGCTACTGACTGAATGAAAGGAGCTGGCATCTCACTCTCTTTGAATCTTCTTTATCATGCTAGGATTAGCAGGAAAAAGCAAAAAATTTCAGAATTGCACCTTGCAATGTGGAGATATTACTGTTTGTGCATTTACAATATTCATTGATTTTTGCCATTGAAAAACATGTTTTTCATATACCAGAAATGTTTGAAGCTACTGACTGAATGAAAGGAGCTGGCATCTCACTCTCTTTGAATCTTCTTTATCATGCTAGGATTAACAGGAAAAAGCAAAAAATTTCAGAATTGCACCTTGCAATGTGGAGATATTACTGTTTGTGCATTTACAATATTCATTGATTTTTGCCATTGAAAAACATGTTTTTCATATACCAGAAATGTTTGAAGCTACTGACTGAATGAAAGGAGCTGGCATCTCACTCTCTTTGAATCTTCTTTATCATGCTAGGATTAACAGGAAAAAGCTAAAAATTTCAGAATTGCACCGTGCAATGTGGAGATATTACTGTTTGTGCATTTACAATATTCATTGATTTTTGCCATTGAAAAACATGTTTTTCATATACCAGAAATGTTTGAAGCTACTGACTGAATGAATGGAGCTGGCATCTCACTCTCTTTGAATCTTCTTTATCATGCTAGGATTAGCAGGAAAAAGCAAAAAATTTCAGAATTGCACCTTGCAATGTGGAGATATTACTGTTTGTGCATTTACAATATTCATTGATTTTTGCCATTGAAAAACATGTTTTTCATATACCAGAAATGTTTGAAGCTACTGACTGAATGAAAGGAGCTGGCATCTCACTCTCTTTGAATCTTCTTTATCATGCTAGGATTAACAGGAAAAAGCAAAAAATTTCAGAATTGCACCTTGCAATGTGGAGATATTACTGTTTGTGCATTTACAATATTCATTGATTTTTGCCATTGAAAAACATGTTTTTCATATACCAGAAATGTTTGAAGCTACTGACTGAATGAAAGGAGCTGGCATCTCACTCTCTTTGAATCTTCTTTATCATGCTAGGATTAACAGGAAAAAGCTAAAAATTTCAGAATTGCACCGTGCAATGTGGAGATATTACTGTTTGTGCATTTACAATATTCATTGATTTTTGCCATTGAAAAACATGTTTTTCATATACCAGAAATGTTTGAAGCTACTGACTGAATGAAAGGAGCTGGCATCTCACTCTCTTTGAATCTTCTTTATCATGCTAGGATTAGCAGGAAAAAGCAAAAAATTTCAGAATTGCACCTTGCAATGTGGAGATATTACTGTTTGTGCATTTACAATATTCATTGATTTTTGCCATTGAAAAACATGTTTTTCATATACCAGAAATGTTTGAAGCTACTGACTGAATGAAAGGAGCTGGCATCTCACTCTCTTTGAATCTTCTTTATCATGCTAGGATTAACAGGAAAAAGCTAAAAATTTCAGAATTGCACCGTGCAATGTGGAGATATTACTGTTTGTGCATTTACAATATTCATTGATTTTTGCCATTGAAAAACATGTTTTTCATATACCAGAAATGTTTGAAGCTACTGACTGAATGAAAGGAGCTGGCATCTCACTCTCTTTGAATCTTCTTTATCATGCTAGGATTAGCAGGAAAAAGCAAAAAATTTCAGAATTGCACCTTGCAATGTGGAGATATTACTGTTTGTGCATTTACAATATTCATTGATTTTTGCCATTGAAAAACATGTTTTTCATATACCAGAAATGTTTGAAGCTACTGACTGAATGAAAGGAGCTGGCATCTCACTCTCTTTGAATCTTCTTTATCATGCTAGGATTAACAGGAAAAAGCAAAAAATTTCAGAATTGCACCTTGCAATGTGGAGATATTACTGTTTGTGCATTTACAATATTCATTGATTTTTGCCATTGAAAAACATGTTTTTCATATACCAGAAATGTTTGAAGCTACTGACTGAATGAAAGGAGCTGGCATCTCACTCTCTTTGAATCTTCTTTATCATGCTAGGATTAACAGGAAAAAGCTAAAAATTTCAGAATTGCACCGTGCAATGTGGAGATATTACTGTTTGTGCATTTACAATATTCATTGATTTTTGCCATTGAAAAACATGTTTTTCATATACCAGAAATGTTTGAAGCTACTGACTGAATGAAAGGAGCTGGCATCTCACTCTCTTTGAATCTTCTTTATCATGCTAGGATTAGCAGGAAAAAGCAAAAAATTTCAGAATTGCACCTTGCAATGTGGAGATATTACTGTTTGTGCATTTACAATATTCATTGATTTTTGCCATTGAAAAACATGTTTTTCATATACCAGAAATGTTTGAAGCTACTGACTGAATGAAAGGAGCTGGCATCTCACTCTCTTTGAATCTTCTTTATCATGCTAGGATTAACAGGAAAAAGCTAAAAATTTCAGAATTGCACCGTGCAATGTGGAGATATTACTGTTTGTGCATTTACAATATTCATTGATTTTTGCCATTGAAAAACATGTTTTTCATATACCAGAAATGTTTGAAGCTACTGACTGAATGAAAGGAGCTGGCATCTCACTCTCTTTGAATCTTCTTTATCATGCTAGGATTAGCAGGAAAAAGCAAAAAATTTCAGAATTGCACCTTGCAATGTGGAGATATTACTGTTTGTGCATTTACAATATTCATTGATTTTTGCCATTGAAAAACATGTTTTTCATATACCAGAAATGTTTGAAGCTACTGACTGAATGAAAGGAGCTGGCATCTCACTCTCTTTGAATCTTCTTTATCATGGTAGGATTAACAGGAAAAAGCAAAAAATTTCAGAATTGCACCTTGCAATGTGGAGATATTACTGTTTGTGCATTTACAATATTCATTGATTTTTGCCATTGAAAAACATGTTTTTCATATACCAGAAATGTTTGAAGCTACTGACTGAATGAAAGGAGCTGGCATCTCACTCTCTTTGAATCTTCTTTATCATGCTAGGATTAACAGGAAAAAGCTAAAAATTTCAGAATTGCACCGTGCAATGTGGAGATATTACTGTTTGTGCATTTACAATATTCATTGATTTTTGCCATTGAAAAACATGTTTTTCATATACCAGAAATGTTTGAAGCTACTGACTGAATGAAAGGAGCTGGCATCTCACTCTCTTTGAATCTTCTTTATCATGCTAGGATTAGCAGGAAAAAGCAAAAAATTTCAGAATTGCACCTTGCAATGTGGAGATATTACTGTTTGTGCATTTACAATATTCATTGATTTTTGACATTGAAAAACATGTTTTTCATATACCAGAAATGTTTGAAGCTACTGACTGAATGAAAGGAGCTGGCATCTCACTCTCTTTGAATCTTCTTTATCATGCTAGGATTAACAGGAAAAAGCTAAAAATTTCAGAATTGCACCGTGCAATGTGGAGATATTACTGTTTGTGCATTTACAATATTCATTGATTTTTGCCATTGAAAAACATGTTTTTCATATACCAGAAATGTTTGAAGCTACTGACTGAATGAAAGGAGCTGGCATCTCACTCTCTTTGAATCTTCTTTATCATGCTAGGATTAGCAGGAAAAAGCAAAAAATTTCAGAATTGCACCTTGCAATGTGGAGATATTACTGTTTGTGCATTTACAATATTCATTGATTTTTGCCATTGAAAAACATGTTTTTCATATACCAGAAATGTTTGAAGCTACTGACTGAATGAAAGGAGCTGGCATCTCACTCTCTTTGAATCTTCTTTATCATGCTAGGATTAGCAGGAAAAAGCAAAAAATTTCAGAATTGCACCTTGCAATGTGGAGATATTACTGTTTGTGCATTTACAATATTCATTGATTTTTGCCATTGAAAAACATGTTTTTCATATACCAGAAATGTTTGAAGCTACTGACTGAATGAAAGGAGCTGGCATCTCACTCTCTTTGAATCTTCTTTATCATGCTAGGATTAACAGGAAAAAGCAAAAAATTTCAGAATTGCACCTTGCAATGTGGAGATATTACTGTTTGTGCATTTACAATATTCATTGTTTTTTGCCATTGAAAAACATGTTTTTCATATACCAGAAATGTTTGAAGCTACTGACTGAATGAAAGGAGCTGGCATCTCACTCTCTTTGAATCTTCTTTATCATGCTAGGATTAACAGGAAAAAGCTAAAAATTTCAGAATTGCACCGTGCAATGTGGAGATATTACTGTTTGTGCATTTACAATATTCATTGATTTTTGCCATTGAAAAACATGTTTTTCATATACCAGAAATGTTTGAAGCTACTGACTGAATGAAAGGAGCTGGCATCTCACTCTCTTTGAATCTTCTTTATCATGCTAGGATTAGCAGGAAAAAGCAAAAAATTTCAGAATTGCACCTTGCAATGTGGAGATATTACTGTTTGTGCATTTACAATATTCATTGATTTTTGCCATTGAAAAACATGTTTTTCATATACCAGAAATGTTTGAAGCTACTGACTGAATGAAAGGAGCTGGCATCTCACTCTCTTTGAATCTTCTTTATCATGCTAGGATTAACAGGAAAAAGCTAAAAATTTCAGAATTGCACCGTGCAATGTGGAGATATTACTGTTTGTGCATTTACAATATTCATTGATTTTTGCCATTGAAAAACATGTTTTTCATATACCAGAAATGTTTGAAGCTACTGACTGAATGAAAGGAGCTGGCATCTCACTCTCTTTGAATCTTCTTTATCATGCTAGGATTAGCAGGAAAAAGCAAAAAATTTCAGAATTGCACCTTGCAATGTGGAGATATTACTGTTTGTGCATTTACAATATTCATTGATTTTTGCCATTGAAAAACATGTTTTTCATATACCAGAAATGTTTGAAGCTACTGACTGAATGAAAGGAGCTGGCATCTCACTCTCTTTGAATCTTCTTTATCATGCTAGGATTAACAGGAAAAAGCAAAAAATTTCAGAATTGCACCTTGCAATGTGGAGATATTACTGTTTGTGCATTTACAATATTCATTGATTTTTGCCATTGAAAAACATGTTTTTCATATACCAGAAATGTTTGAAGCTACTGACTGAATGAAAGGAGCTGGCATCTCACTCTCTTTGAATCTTCTTTATCATGCTAGGATTAACAGGAAAAAGCTAAAAATTTCAGAATTGCACCGTGCAATGTGGAGATATTACTGTTTGTGCATTTACAATATTCATTGATTTTTGCCATTGAAAAACATGTTTTTCATATACCAGAAATGTTTGAAGCTACTGACTGAATGAAAGGAGCTGGCATCTCACTCTCTTTGAATCTTCTTTATCATGCTAGGATTAGCAGGAAAAAGCAAAAAATTTCAGAATTGCACCTTGCAATGTGGAGATATTACTGTTTGTGCATTTACAATATTCATTGATTTTTGCCATTGAAAAACATGTTTTTCATATACCAGAAATGTTTGAAGCTACTGACTGAATGAAAGGAGCTGGCATCTCACTCTCTTTGAATCTTCTTTATCATGCTAGGATTAACAGGAAAAAGCTAAAAATTTCAGAATTGCACCGTGCAATGTGGAGATATTACTGTTTGTGCATTTACAATATTCATTGATTTTTGCCATTGAAAAACATGTTTTTCATATACCAGAAATGTTTGAAGCTACTGACTGAATGAAAGGAGCTGGCATCTCACTCTCTTTGAATCTTCTTTATCATGCTAGGATTAGCAGGAAAAAGCAAAAAATTTCAGAATTGCACCTTGCAATGTGGAGATATTACTGTTTGTGCATTTACAATATTCATTGATTTTTGCCATTGAAAAACATGTTTTTCATATACCAGAAATGTTTGAAGCTACTGACTGAATGAAAGGAGCTGGCATCTCACTCTCTTTGAATCTTCTTTATCATGCTAGGATTAACAGGAAAAAGCAAAAAATTTCAGAATTGCACCTTGCAATGTGGAGATATTACTGTTTGTGCATTTACAATATTCATTGATTTTTGCCATTGAAAAACGTTTTTCATATACCAGAAATGTTTGAAGCTACTGACTGAATGAAAGGAGCTGGCATCTCACTCTCTTTGAATCTTCTTTATCATGCTAGGATTAACAGGAAAAAGCTAAAAATTTCAGAATTGCACCGTGCAATGTGGAGATATTACTGTTTGTGCATTTACAATATTCATTGATTTTTGCCATTGAAAAACATGTTTTTCATATACCAGAAATGTTTGAAGCTACTGACTGAATGAAAGGAGCTGGCATCTCACTCTCTTTGAATCTTCTTTATCATGCTAGGATTAGCAGGAAAAAGCAAAAAATTTCAGAATTGCACCTTGCAATGTGGAGATATTACTGTTTGTGCATTTACAATATTCATTGATTTTTGCCATTGAAAAACATGTTTTTCATATACCAGAAATGTTTGAAGCTACTGACTGAATGAAAGGAGCTGGCATCTCACTCTCTTTGAATCTTCTTTATCATGCTAGGATTAACAGGAAAAAGCTAAAAATTTCAGAATTGCACCGTGCAATGTGGAGATATTACTGTTTGTGCATTTACAATATTCATTGATTTTTGCCATTGAAAAACATGTTTTTCATATACCAGAAATGTTTGAAGCTACTGACTGAATGAAAGGAGCTGGCATCTCACTCTCTTTGAATCTTCTTTATCATGCTAGGATTAGCAGGAAAAAGCAAAAAATTTCAGAATTGCACCTTGCAATGTGGAGATATTACTGTTTGTGCATTTACAATATTCATTGATTTTTGCCATTGAAAAACATGTTTTTCATATACCAGAAATGTTTGAAGCTACTGACTGAATGAAAGGAGCTGGCATCTCAATCTCTTTGAATCTTCTTTATCATGCTAGGATTAACAGGAAAAAGCAAAAAATTTCAGAATTGCACCTTGCAATGTGGAGATATTACTGTTTGTGCATTTACAATATTCATTGATTTTTGCCATTGAAAAACATGTTTTTCATATACCAGAAATGTTTGAAGCTACTGACTGAATGAAAGGAGCTGGCATCTCACTCTCTTTGAATCTTCTTTATCATGCTAGGATTAACAGGAAAAAGCTAAAAATTTCAGAATTGCACCGTGCAATGTGGAGATATTACTGTTTGTGCATTTACAATATTCATTGATTTTTGCCATTGAAAAACATGTTTTTCATATACCAGAAATGTTTGAAGCTAATGACTGAATGAAAGGAGCTGGCATCTCACTCTCTTTGAATCTTCTTTATCATGCTAGGATTAACAGGAAAAAGCTAAAAATTTCAGAATTGCACCGTGCAATGTGGAGATATTACTGTTTGTGCATTTACAATATTCATTGATTTTTGCCATTGAAAAACATGTTTTTCATATACCAGAAATGTTTGAAGCTACTGACTGAATGAAAGGA